>NW_027505775.1:0-91894 GCF_021521415.1 Bidens hawaiensis
GTGCGTTCATCTATGATCATTCATTACATTTGTGAACTGTTCATTTATACTATTAACAGACAAGCATAGACGAACACCAACAAGAAAACCATGTTCTTTTAATTGTTTGTTTGATCTTTTGTTTGGTTAGTGTTAAACAAAAGAACATGACATGCCATTTTTGTGATTGTTCGGTTCGATTACAAGCCAATAACAGACCAAAACAGCTTGTGGTGGTTAACAACTCATTTTCCATACGATTCAAAATGGTCCAGTTTAGATTAGGTTGGCCTTCAAATACATGATACATTGTTTATGATTAAAAACATAATAACCCAATGATAATCAAAACTTCAAATAAAAAGACTTCGAAATTGCAGGTAATAAAAAAAAATAAACTACGGGTGAGTTTTAACCCATATGACCTGTTCCCCCGGTGGATTAATATATAAGTTTGATCCAACTAAGATTAAAAAAAACAAATGAACTCATTCATAAGTAAACTGTCAAAATTTACAAATGCTTATAAAGTTAAACTAGTCTAGGTCGGGTTGGGTTGAACCACAAACACTTATTTTATCTGTTTTTAAAATACCATATACAATTCCTGTGTTAAACTTGATCAAAAAACAATATTATCACAATCATAGTCTATATCATTAAATAAACGATAAAACGACTTAAAAGGTTGTATACACTATGCAGTAAAAAGCTATAGTTTTGGGTGACTGTCAGCACGTTTGACCCAAGTAATACTTTGTGATCAAACCTAACACAATCAGCACCATTGTAAGTAAACAGGTCAAACTTAACAAAAACTTACACAAAAAAGTAATGAAAACCTTTTGTAACTATTTTCAGAAACATACGTCAAAGAAAGGAGTCTTACTGGAGGCATGAGAAGACAACGGTGGCTGGGCTAAACCAGTTGGTGATGCACCCGCACCAGATTGACTAGGAGCCAAATCGGCTAACAGCGGGGGAGTAAACAATGGTCCATAGTTAGGTGGCTCAGCTTGTAATAGCACAAATTTGGGTCCACCATGGTCTGAAAGACGTCTCTTAGGTCGATATATGATGTGTGGCCCGCCTCGGTTATCAGTAATTTCAGCATAAACAGTGAATATTATAATATACAGAATAAGTAACTGTTTCAACAAGAAACAACTGGTATTGTTTATTGATCCTGCAATTTGAATAAGGAAGCATAATCAAATCAACCATGTGTCAATTAATCATGAAACTGATGCTATGCAGTTAACGCGGTTCAAAATCAATTGCGGTCAAAGGCCGCTATTTGAGATATAGGTTATCGCGGTTGGATAGCGGTAATTTTAATATCATGCAAAATTTATATATATGTATATCATATATTATCAAACGTAAAACATATATAATATTAATAGTAGTATCAAAAGTCAAAACACAAAAGTGTCAATATTTGAAACATGATCTAATCATAAGCAATGAAATCTTCTTCCGAGTCACATCAACCAAGGAATCCAATCGTTGATCAAGATAGCGGTCGATAATAGGGGTTCCGCTATTTGCAAGGGACCGCCAACCACTATTGGCTGCATAGAACTAAACTCTATGCAGTCAGTCAAGGACTGATATTTGAGATATCGGTTATTGCAGTGGGATATCGGTAATTTGAATACCATGCAGAATTTATATATATATGGCAATTTAACACTAACAATCATGTATACTATCCTACCATTAACAAACTTGCAAAACCTTAACAAATGTAGCAAGTTTATTAAGACTTAGAATAGTAACACTAAACACCAAAAATTGAGAATGAAGACTTAAAACACTGATATAGGAAATATCGGTGATATACCAGTCCAATATTGGCCAGATATGGCTGATAATATTGGGACCGATATTTTGCACGGATAACCGATATAGGAATTGAATTGATGATACATATAGTTGAAGTAATTAGGGTTAATGAAAAGGCAAGAGCGAGCAAAATGAATATAGAAGAAGGAAAGGAAAACCTAATCTAATGTTGTTAGTGAATTAGAATTTTAGGTAGAATTAATTAAACTAGATGAAATTAAGGGATAAATAAATCGCACCAGTGCAGCAGCTGGAAACAGTAGCAAGCGAGTTCACAGCTTCTGACATCACCGACGGAGAAGAAGAGTTGAGATCTGCGAGATTCAATAAAGAATCAGCTAGATCAGATCACCTGCTAGTATCAAATCTTCCTTGATAATCAAATCAAAAGCAGGTATATTATATAGAATTATTGTGAATGAATTGTTTTGGAAGGGTTTTCAGTTGCTACAACAAGAGTGAGTTCGTTTGCTGGTGTGTTTGGACTAACGTGCGCCTTTAACGGAGATCACTTTATAACGGTTAACACCCGTCGCCTTCAATCAATCTCGTCACCGTCCAACCATGTCAAGTCAACATTCAAACTGGACATGAACTTGGATAATAATAATAATAATAATATGCATAAATGTTTGTAAATAGTTATTATTATTGTTATGAAAACTAGATAACCCGTAAAATTTTAATTAAAAACAAATAAAATGATCTAGTTACAACATAAAGACTGATAAACGAGTTATTGTTAAAACTTTTAGAAAAATACTGTAACTAAAGGTTTGTCGGTTAACCAATTAGATAATGGTCTTTTCAAAATCGTCAATATCATTAGGGTTCACAAACAATGTTAAAGTCGGTCTCACCAAGGTCAAAGCTATCGAATGCGCTTGAGCAATTCGACATAATAAAGTTTTGATGGAATTTTATTGGAGGTCATTTAAATATTATTTTCATTATGATGTCGTAGTGTTACACAACTTGTAGGTAGAGATTTGGCTATATTTTAACTCGTTATATTTTTTTATAGTCGTATAACATTCTATTTTGGAATAGGTGATGTATTAATGTGCATTTTGGTTGTCAACAAAGGTTGTAGCGAGCGAGGAAGTTAGCAGACAAAGTCAATACAACTATCTTGTATAATTTTTCATTCACATTATGACCAGGTGACGTACTTGGTCGTATGTGTTATGGGTCTATGGAAGAGAAGTGTGGTTCGAAAGATGCATGTTACAGTCTTGTTATTTGCATACGACTAGTGCTTGCGTAACTTATACTACTCGCAAAGTTCATCATTATAAGTCAATTTATTTGAAAGCTCAATATTACGTAGGCAAGCCTAGTTTTTGTTTCTTTTAAGATTAGAAAGTTTTTATACATAATTTGTTTGGAAAAAATGAGTTTAACAAATTTAACTTTTAGATATTAAATAGTTTTGTTTTATTTAAAAAAATTATCTAGTTATTAAGTTTTGAATTGACAGAATAATAATGTTACTTCTCTTTTCTTTAGCTCGAGAGATTACCGTCTACCAGTCTCATTTTACAAACAAACCATCAAAGTATTTGGGGAAGAAAATATTGGTTTGAAAGTTAAAGTTGGTTAAAAGTGTTATTAAACGTTTGGTTTCCACTTTAAACACATGTACATCTGTTCTAAATTGTATACTTTATACAGTCTTTGAACGTTTGACTTGGTCATTCTTTCTTTATTCATGATAGGTAATCATAGGAAATGTATCAACCTAAAAATGATCATAACATAGGATGAATTATCAATTATTGATAGTCATATTATTTACGTAGTTTAAATACCTTGATTTTAACGGCTCTATCAATTATCATACCCGTCTTATTTTAAGATATTCAGCTTGTTTTAAGATATAGTTTTGATTAGTGCTTTAGTTTTATAACATGAAATCGAAATGATGGGCCAATCGATTAGGTAATAACAAATGAATGTGCTTTTTTGTGTAACAATGTTATTGCATTTTTGTGTTTTTATATTAACTTTACAAGTTTTTACACAACCAGACCCAACTAGCTAGCTAGCTGAATAAGAAAGCACGCTCAAAACATGAATCGTTATCAACGAAAGTGATCAAAGTCGATTTCTCACATGAAATGTATTAGGCACACATTAGTGGAATGGCATGTGATTAGCAACGACCATGAGGCATGCTTAAGTTATTGCATAACACGCCCAAACATGTGTTGGATTCTAAGAAAAATTATTCTCATACAATATCATGTGATTGGACCCTCAAAAGGTGGGTCATAATACATCATATGACAAGATTCATCATTGTCCATGTTATATAGTGTTTGGTTATGGAACTTGACCTTACATATGTTTCATAACATGCTAAAATTTAAATGATATGTATACTTTTACTTAATGACTAATGATTGAAATAGATTAATATCTTCTATGACAACATGTTAAGAGCATATATAAAAGTCAAAACTAGATAAAAACAAGTCGCGTGCAAATATTCTTGGAGGTTGGGTCATGACTTATTTTGATATTAGTGAACTGTTTTTATTTTTATTTATTAGGGTGAAAGTGTAAATTGGAGTTTTATATGAACCAGAAAATCATATGTTTTACATGTAAAAAAATTTATAAAAATTCAATTTACATATTCTTTTTTGGAGTTATATATAAAAAACATATGGAAGCTGTTTTAATAAAAAAGTTGTTTAAAAAAAGTAATTGCTTTTATAAGTAGAGTAATTATGTAATTAGATATGGTGACTAAGCATACAACTAGATTATTATCTTCATAATTAGAGTAATTATGTAACTATATAATGTAAATAAACATATAACTAGAGTAATTGTTTTCATAAGTAGATTAACCATACAAATACATACGTAAAACTTTATTAGATTTAAAATAGGGGATTTCATAAGTACTCTAGTTATTCAAATATATGCACTATCTATATGTGCAGGTATTACCCGTCTCATTTATGTCGGATATCATAATTATTATATATATTATATTCCAAATATATTATTTGTCGAAACTTGTTTATGTTGATTGTGTGAGATATTTTATCTTTATGGTAACCATTTTTGTAATCGGTTAGTTATATTTTGTCAAAATCCGGCGAGTTTTGAGCCAGGAATACCCGACGGGTATTTTATCAAAACCCGATAGGAAACCCGATGGGAAAACCCGATACCCGACGGGTAATTACCCGATTAAAACCCGACGTGTTTGGGACGGGTTTCGGATGGACTTTAATAACCGGGTATGGGTTTAGGAATACCTAAACCCGACCCAAACCCGACCCATTGCCATCCCTATGCACACTATAGCGTTGACGTGATGGAAATTCGATCCGTATTTGCTAGTTCGGTATAGAACTAGTACGATACCACTCGCTATATCAACCAAAAGAGGAATCCAAAAAATGAAGTGATATGCCCAAAAGAATATTAGAACATGTTTTACGATTTTGAATAAAATTTATATTGAAACATAGATAAAATAGAGTCTCATATGCCCAAAAGAATATTAACACGTGATATGCCCATTCTAATAGGGCATCGTATTTGGATTTTTGGATCCACCATAAATTACGGTGTAGGCAGCTTTCATTGGTTCTACAAGGGTATGATTTAGCTAGGCATGATTGAGTTGATCTTGTTGGTTAGCATTGAAGTAGTGAACTATGATTTATCTTATCTTGTTGGTTAGCAATAAATTATTTGTCTTTCATGAGTATTCAACTAATGGATTCTCATAGTTACTAAATATAAAACTGAAGAACTTCTTTGAGCAGTTATAATGACACAATGCTTTTATGATTATTTAAACTTACAAATGTAATTTATAACTTATAAAAAAATTGAGAAAAAAAGAAATGATATGTTTTAATAACCATTAGGCCAAAAAGGTTGCAAAGTGTGTGCATTCCCATATATTAATTAGTTTCTACATAATACAAATACAACTCAAACAATCTATTGTTGTTTGGTCTCAACAAAACCGATTCAGCCCAAATATACGGACTTGCATGTTGCACCTATTTTTAGACCCTGTCACTTTAATATATATTTGACCATTTATAACAAATTAACAATATGTTCCTAAATTAACAAAACATTTTCATTTCCCTACAATTCTGATAATTTTCTGTCAAACCATTCCGAAAGACGAGTCGCTTTTCCCAGCATTTCCTGTGTGTTTTGCAAAATAGGTACGGACATTCGCTAGCATCACGCTGATGTCATGTTTCATCGCGTCAAAGCTTCGATAATAGAAGTTTTTTAATCTTAGCTCGATTATCTCAAGAGTTAACGGAACCGGAAACCTGAAAGTAAGATTTATAAAAAGTAAAGGGAACTAGAGTTGTAGAGTTGACTTCAAAAGTCAAAGAGCTAGGAAAGTCAAAAAGGCAAAAGCTTTACCTGTTTATGAAGTCCAGCCTCTCTGAAGCTTGTTTTAACTTCATAATTCCATACTTGTCCTGCAAGTTTTCAGTTTAATATTCAGTTTCATTATGAAACTTTATAATACATAGTTAATTACATGGATGGTCCCTGTGATTTGTCTATATTGCATGTTTAGTCCGCATTTTTTTTTAAATTACACTGTTCGTCCCAAATTGTTTGACAAAATAAAACCCATCATAAGATTTTTTAATTTCGTGTCTTTTTAATAATAAAATAAAGATAGTTTTTTCACAATGCGAAATTTACGCTAACGCTTTCATAATCAACTAGTTATAGCTTATAAAACTAAAAGTATTACATTATTTACAATTTTCTGAGATAACCTTTTATTTACTATATTTTTATCATTTGTCCTTTTTTGTGTGTGTATTTCGAGTCGACTAGACCTGACCCGTTTAACTTTTTTACCAACCTGATAAAGTAAATTACCTGATTACCCCTAGCTGTATGCTCTAACTTCGAAAGCAAAGAAAGCATTATTTTTCTAATATCCGGATCAATCCTGGGCTGCTCCCATTCACTATCTTTATCTAATAATTCCCACGCGCTATGCCTTATTGGGTCAAGGGTATCGTCTGCATATTTAACAAGAAATCTTTCCCATTGACTTCCGGGAAAGTCAACGGATTTATCACTAATTGACTCAACCGAACCGGCCCACGAACTTCCACCACCACCACCACCTTCATCCCGCCACCACACGGTACATTTCTCACCAACATTCCAATTTCTCTCAAGTGAATTTTCGTAACGCGTTTTCTCTACCAAGAAATCGGAAAAGTCCAATTCCGGTAAAGTCAACGCAAATGTTTGACCGTACACGTTAGATGAAGGATCAATAAATTTAAGCTTGAGTTTACAACCGCTTTCCCCTGAGCCCGCCAGCGTTACGTAATCCAAATCTTCAACCGAACAAATTTCCACGTCTCTAATAAATTTTTCCTTAAATAATTTCCATGGCTCTCGTCCTAATGAGTTACCTGATGTTATGTACTCTTGATGACCCTGTAATATAAAAGAATGTCTTAATTACCTAACTTAATGAATTATAAATATAACATAAATAATGTATAAATAAGGTTTCACTTATACGAATTCGAGCAAAAACTTGAAAGGATATAATTGTCATTTTACAATCTTCCAGCTAGTTTTTGCCAGCATAAATAAGACCTAATGGATACCTGGAATGCCTAAAACTTTGTTATTCCCTTACTAAGTTAGGGGCAATTTTATAATTTCACAATTTTCTGCCAAGTTTTTGGCAGCATCAATAAGACTAAATTGATACTTGGATGCCTAAAATTTTGTTTTTTATACAAAGTCAGGGATATTCTTGTCATTTTACAACCTTCCCGTAAGTTTTGGCAGCATAAATAAAACCTAACTGATATTTAGATGACCTGAAAATATGTTTTTTTTCTACAACATTAAAGAGGCATTTTCGTCATTCCAGCAAGTTTTTGGCAGCATAATTAAGACCAAACTGATATTTGGATGGCCTCAAAATTTTGACTTTTTCTTCAGAGTTAGGGGAATTTTTTGTCATTTTACAACTTTTTCGCAAGTTTTTGGCAGCATAGATAAGACCAAACTGAAACTTGTCAGACCCGAAACTTTACTTTTTTCTGCGAAGTGGGGGGGCATTTTTGTCAATACCTGTCTCAAGTATGCAACTTCATCGCCTAGTTGAGGAATATACCGACATCTCCCTTCTTGACCCGGCAACAAAAGCCAGTTGGTTTTGCTGATTTGACCGTTTGACTTGCTTCCCGAGCCACTTGCCATAGAACCATCAGATGAAATCAAATGCAGTTGATTTTTATGATTTTGAGGTGCATCGTCTGTTTCACGAGAACCCGACTGAAATTTCATTGAGTCAACTTCGGTCAAACTATCCTTTTCTTTGGTACTTTGACTTTTGAACTTCAACTTAATCGTCTTTCTCTTTTGAGGCCCGACATCATCTTCATTTTTCACTTGAGAGCACTCGCCACCTGTTGGTTTAACATCCTCTTCTTTTTTCACTTGTTTAATTCTTATTATTGTTGACTTTGTTGTTTTATGGGTTTCAGACGGTTTTGAAATTTCCTCTTCTACCTTTGAAGATGCTGACGGTTCACTGGATTGAGTAAGGGTAATTGGGGTATTTTGGGAAATTGGTAATTTTTTTGAAAGGGAGAACTTTACTACCAGTTTCGGTTTTGACTCGGGTGGTGGGATTGAAACCTTTGGTTTTTCTTCTTGTTCTTTTTCTTCTTTTTCTTGTTCTTCTTTTTCTTCTTCTTCTTCTTCTTCAATATCTGGCTCGGTCTCACTTTCTGAAGAATAGTTTTCTGACACGTCATCATCATATTCTTCGTCGTCTTCAAAAGCTTGTGATGAGATTTTTTTACCATTTCGTGTGGAAACCCGCTGAGGTCGTGATGATGTCACCTTTGGGTTGCGGTTGTTTTTTGATTTTTTTGAACGTTTGTTTCTTGAGGATGTCCCTTCGTGCTCATTAGTGTTCTTTCTTTTAACGCGCCGGCCGGATGAAGATGTCCATTCCACCTGAAAATATGCATTATTATTAATATTATTTAGTTAGGAATTAACGATAGGTGGGGTAGGTTAAAGGGCCAAATGGGCAGTTTAAAATTGCATTTATGATTTTAAAAAAGACAAGAAAATAGCGGGTCGACCCAACGGTTGGGTCTCAACCCAGTTGGTCCATTTTTATGGGCCTGTTTGACCTGTTCTCGCAACACCCATTTTTCTACCTCTAAATTTAACCCATGTGACCCACTGGAAGCTATGTGCCTATTATAACTAGGAGACCCGAGCACGAAACGAAAATAATCAGGTTTCAAGTTGGCATATCCAACCCGTTATAAAGAGGAGCTGTGCTTGGGCTGACATGTTTAACTAAATGGGTCGTTTTCTGGTTTGACCCGTTTAGTTATTCAGTTCGACCCACTAACCCGTTTAAACCATATTTTTACAACCAATCAGATATGATTAACTTGTTTAAAACTTAATAATTACGCACCAACCCATGACATGTGTAGATAAAATAGTTAAAACGTTTTGTGTCCGGGTATCATGATTTTGAGTGTGTGGATTAGGATTGATGTTCTTGACACGAATAAAAATATGGATCAGTGTTCTGGCGTTTATGACCCGTTTAAACAGTTTTTACAATCCACCACCCCGACCAACGTGTTTAAAACTTAATTATTACCCGTCAACCCGTTTAGATGAATAGGTTTTACGGGTCTTAGGGTAATGTTCGGGTTGCATGATATTAAGTGTGCGAGTTAGGGTTGATGTTTTTGGCATGAATAAAATTACAGGTGATGTTTTGGTTAGACCAAATCAACCCGTCTATCCATAAATGGGTCAAACTCCCCCCCTCTAGTTCAACATATTACAGTATTACACTTACATCCTTCGGTTTCTTTCTTTTTGACCGCCGGCGGGACGACCCATCATCAATATTATTTCCACCACTGCTATCCACTGCATCACCCGGGTTGTTACTTAAACTTGCTTGCTCATCTTCACTATCATCGGTAACATTATATTCTGAATCCGTGCTGCCGATGATGATGTCATTTTCCGGTTCCCAAAACATGGCATCCAAAAACTCCGGTAGCGGTTCCACCACCACATCTAAGTCAGCCAAAGGTAACATTTGATACTCTTGACCTAAACCAATATCTGTACCAATTGCAAATTTTAGAGATGGGGGACGCCACTCTAATTTAAGTGCGCCTAGCCGCCGCTTTTGGTAGTTACTCTGATACGGTTCGGGATACGGAAGCATGCCTAACATAAAAAAATTGTTTTAAAAAATATAATGCAAAATAAACGAGACGAGATGAGCCAAGCCCGACTAATATCGGCTCGTAAAGTAAGCTCAAGCTCGGGGTCAACACATTTAACATTTATTAAATAATTTATATACATTTTAATTATTTTTCTTATATATATTTAATTATAACTTTTATATATAACATAATATATATTATTTAGTAATTTTTATCATTATTTGTGTATATAAAAACTTATTATATACATCTATATATTACATAAAATATATATAGATAATGGGCTTGTTTAGGCTCAAGCTCTCGATTCAAGTTTTAAGCGTGCCAATCTCGAGAAGCTAAGGTTAGGTACTGCCACATATAGAAAAAAAAAACTTATTTACCAATTTGAAAAATGGTTTTTCTTTAAAAAAAAGTATTTATTAAACATCAATCAGATGCCATTTTGTATATACGCATACACTAATATGACAACTAACTGCCACATTAGCCATTTTAGAAAATAAGTAAAAGTTCACGGGCTAGTGGTTGAAAATGTCACTCGTAGCTACAATGATAATAAAATGTAAATTGCTTTATATCATAGTAGTTCTTGAAAAAATTATTAAAAAAAGAAGCAGAATAATTAATTAGCATACTTGAGTCACAAAGAGCATCTTGAATATTCCTTCTGTAGGGAGCAAGTTGTGTCTCCTGCATGAATGATACAAATAATCAATGTATAAATTATTATTATTAAGAAAACTATATTATTACAATCTAAATTAATCTTAGAATGAAAACAATTTAAGGGATACAAAGATTGCTTATTTAAACAGTTTATGCTATAAGAAAAAGCAGATAAAGCTTACTGAAACAACTTAGTTCTTCCTAAATCCCAAGGGTAAACTTGCAACTTTGAATCCAATAAAAAATAATAAAAAAAATTTAATAATACCCACCAATTTGACAAATTAGAGACAAAATATAACAATTTAACCCGTTTTTCCATAACGAACACGATTTAGCAGGTTTACGCATTTTTAATACATTTTGGGTGATCCTTGACATGTTAGATTCAGCCCATTTCCCTTTAAAACAACTATTTAAAATATTACCCGGTGGCTCAAGCTTGGCTCATTTATCTTAACGAGCTGAAATGTTAAGCTTGAACGAAGCTCGTAATTCGTAAAAAGCTTGAGCCAGCTCATGTTACTTTTTCTAAATTTATTTAAAATTGTTACCCATATTAATATATAAAAAATAATAACACTTTTAACATACACATAATGCATAATTAATAAACTATAAAACTTATATATGCGTGCACACACACCCACACACATATGTGTATAAGTAGGGAATTGTTCAGATAAGAACCAAGAAACATGTTGAGAACTGCGAGAATCGCATAATGCACTTGTACCTCTTACTTTAAGTGTTATACAGAAGACGATTATATATCTGCCTACATACAAGTGCTTTATGCGGTTCTCGCAGTTCTCAACATAAACTGGTTCTGAAAAGAATGAGTCCCTATGTGTGTGTGTGCACAATCATTGGCAACTGACCTCATCAATGGCATGTCCATGAGCATCCCGTCCAAGAGGCCGATAATCACCAAGAAAAAACTGATCATATTTGGCATCCTTTTGGGACTCTCCTTGACCCGTATTTAGCAAATAGATTTGCCCAACATCATCCGAAAGCACAACTGAAGTCCCATCCCTATAATATTAATTTATTTAACACATGTCAAAATTCACATACATGAAGACCAAAAAAGCTAACCAAACTTCACACGTCACTTACGGGGAAAATTTTCCATCAACCAACTTAAAACGTCCAATTTCGTATACACGAATAGGTATGCCTTCCCAAATCTAAAAAGATATCACACAAACATAAGATCAAGTGATAACAACAATGTGGTAATTGTATAGAGGCAACTGAGTTTTCTCAAATTTATATTTTGGGTAATATATTATTTTCAAACTTAGAAAAGGTTAACCAATTTGTGACTATGCTCCCTCCGTCCCATTAAAAGTGTCCATATTTCCTTTTTTATTTGTCCCATTACAAATGTCCACTTTCAAAATTTATTAGCCAATTTCGAAGTTTACCCTTAAACACACACAACTAGCATTAATAAACAATATTGATGGACCCAACTTTCAAGGGCATTATGTCATTTGGTAAGCAAAAAAAAATAATCATTCAATCTACCTTGAACTTGTGTTTTCAAACCATGACACTTAAAGAGGGACGGAGGGAGTATATATTATATTATGCATAAATTATATAATGAAAATAACTTAAAATGTATATAGATTTATTAACAAACAATAAACAAGCTAAGCCGACTCGAGCTTGAAAAACTACTCACGGGCCAACTCGAGCCTAGTCAAGCTCAGACTCGGCTCGGCTCGTTTACACCCCTATACATGACTTAAGAGTAAAAATGTAAATTTGGCAATCCGCTAATTAAGTTCTGCATCATTGTACATATCTTAAATTGTGTTTTTTGTTTGTGATCAAATTTTGGAGTGAGTAAAAAGTTTCAAACTTTTAGTTTCTTTCTTTTCGGTAATTAATAATCTTGGCACATGGGAGCAATAAATAGAACACTGTGAAAATGACCATTTCAAGTTCGTTACCTTGAACAAAAACTTTTCATGAGTGAGAATTGAGAAAATACTATATTACCGGAAGATAAATTTGAGTAAAACTGATTACCTAAGTAATAATCTGAAAGGGTTAAAATAATAGCAACTTACATCCCAAATTATCGTCTTCCCATCATACCCGGAACTCATTGCAATTCGGGGATTAAAAGGATGAACATCCAAAACATAGGTCTGCATGCATAACAAAACAGAAATTTACGGGAATGATATTTGTTGACCTAATTGAGTAAAAGTCAACTTGCTGAGAATGAGATTTGTATAACTTACAGATTCACTATGACCGGTCAAGGAATGTACCAAACGACCATCACTAGCATTCCAAACACATATCCTGCAATCTGAACAAAATTTATGTGAATACAATAAACCAATTTGTGTGTGTGTGCATCAATAAACATGTAAAAATAAATTGTACCCATGATGGCGGCAAGCACAAAACGATTATCAAGACTCCATACAATCATATTAACCCCACGAGGAGTTGGAAGAAACCGCTGACGTGGACCTCCACGGCGTGGCTGAGGTGGCATTGGTGGAGGGGGAACTTTCAAATGATATGCTCGTGTCCACCTTCCAACTTTTCCCTGTAACAAATCAATTATTATGTTTGTCAATAAAAATGAAAATTTTAAAAAATAATAGTAAAATAATAATAATAACAATAAAACTGACATGGGATTTACGCGATTTGAGAATCCAAATAATCGCACTGCCATCACGTGAACACGTAACAATATTGTCATGACTATACCTGCTCATTTGAAAAATTATAATTATTATAATGACCAAATACAACCATATGAAAATTAAAAAAAGAAAAAGAAAAATAAATAACAAACCATGAAGTTTTAAATTTTGGTACTTTTTCATCTGTTGAGGTGTCTAACGTCAACGACCTCGCAGCCACCGCACAACCGCTGCAAAACAAAATAAGTAAATAAATAACCAAATATTTTTTCCAATATATAAACAAGTAATAATTACAAACTAACTAACCTGAATTGCACATAATTCACATCATTTTCATGACCTGCCAATACATCAATTTCATGAACCGGTTGCTGTGAATCATCTATATTCGGTTTACACGCGCTCCAAACCCTAGCAAATGTATCCGAGCTCCCGGTAACAAAAATGGTTCCGTTGGCATTGTAAGCGCAACATAGTATTTGATTGTTTTGTGGATTGCTAGTACTTGATGACGGACCGTTGTTACTCCCTATAAAAATAAATTAATTTGAAAATGTTTTAATTAAAATATTAACAAATCTATAAAATTCACAACTGCTCAACTACTAACCAGCTACATCATCTGTTCGCCTCGGGACGTAAACTCTTGCACAACCCTGGGTATATCTAGCATCCCAAATTCTACATGTGCCATCATCAGACGATCTGCATATGTCAAATACAATTAATAATCGGTTACTTCCACACAAAGGTACACACATAAATATCTAACGGTTTGACAGGTTAAGGTTCAGTTTATCGTTTAAAACTTGGTAACCAGCTGTAACATTTATTTATTTATTTAAAATGCTTTAGAAATATAAAGCTGTGTGTGTATTATATTCATGAACATTTCTTACCATTTTTTAAACTTTAATTCAAAATTATGCTTTTAAAAAAAATTGTCCAAACCCACAAAACAAAGGGTGTAAATGAGCTAGGCCGCTCGTGAGCTGCTTGATATCGGCTCGCTAAAAGCTTGAATCGACCCAAGCATAACCGAACTCGAGCTGGCGAAACGAGCCTTTTTATTTTTATAATTTTTATTTAATGTGCTAAATACATATATTTATATAATCACAGTTATTATATAAAAAATTATGATATAAATAACTAAATAGTATATAGGGCAGGGTTCCAACGAAAATAACATTTAACTTGAAACCCGTGAAACCATTTTTAAACACTAATTTAATCATTTTTATTTTTTCATTCTTTTTATGTGTTATAAATCTTTGCCAAAATAAAAAATAATTAGAAAAGATATGTAGATTGCGGAAGTACATACATGTATCTTGCGAAGTTACATATGTGTATCTCAAACGAGGTAAATATATGTAGATTACGAGCAACATATACGTACTTTCGCGAACTACATATATTTTTTTATTTATTTTTTGTTTTGGTAAAGATTAATAGCATATCAAAAGAATGATAAAATAAAATTTTTAAATACTAGTGTTTAAAAGTGGTTTTCATGAGTTTTTAAGTATCTTAGTGATTTTTATTTGAACCCTCCTCATAATGTATATATAGTTATGTACAAAATGTATAATTATAAAAAAAAATAATTATTAAAAACGTAAATAAATTAATTAATAAATAATAAATGAGCCAAGCTCCAGCTTAGCTTGAATAATTATTAACAGGCCGAGCTCGAGCTTTAGAAATACAACACGAAATGAGCCGAGCTCCAACTTCGAAAACTATCAACGAGCCGAGCTTAAGCCTAGTCAAGCTCAAGCTCGGGCTGGGCTTGGTTACACCCCTTGGCGCACACGCACACTAAGATACTTACGATAAAAGCTGAAAAACAGAATTATGTCTTGGGCTAAATGCAATGGCGGTAACCGCACCAGTATGTCCCCGCAAAACTGAAATAGGCATCCCATCTGGCATCCGCCACTAAAAAAATACGCAAAATTACTTACAATTAGTTACAGGTTATAACTAACAACGAGCCTAAAAATAAGACAAAAAGAGAAAAATGGGAATGTTTAATTAGTGTAAACAATACTTACAACACGAATATTGTAGTCATTTGATGCGGATGCCACTAAAGTATTGTTTAAATTTACTGCTAAGTCAGTAATATCACCCTACATTATAAGAACAATTAATAAACATCGTGATATGAATATGATAGCAATAAAAAAATATAAAAAATTAACACACTTCATGTCCTCGACAGCTGGCAAGACAAAAGGCTGTTTCCATTGACCAAATTTTGACCAAACGGTCATCTGATCCTGTAATCACATATCTCCCCGTGCGATCAAATATTGCTGAAAATCAACATAAACAACTTTTAATCTTGTATAATAACAATCATATAAACAACTGAATAGAGTAATACATGTTCAAATAAAAAAATTTAACGAAAATTATTAACTTACCACAATAAACAGCATCCCGGTGTCCTCTTAATTTCTTTATATTTTGCATTTTTTGCACCATCGTTGACGGTTTAGCAATAGCATAAGATGCAAACCTAATTGACGGGGCCCGATGGTGTTTTGGAAAACCACCTCCAATTTCCCTTAATCCAATCCCTCGAACCTGGTCAGCCTGCATGTGGGGCCACCGAAGATATGATGGCAAAGGCTTAACATTTGAGCCCGCTTCATTTTTGGAGCCTATATAACATAATACGATAATAAATAAATTGCATTCACTCATTAAAAGCCAAGAGTGAACATTGTAGGGGTGGCAATTTTTGACACGGCATGAAGATAATAAGGTTTTGGGTAGGCATTTAAACTTGTTTTAAAAATGAGTCACGTTCGGGTTGACGTGTTTAATTAAATGGGCCGTGTTTGTATTGACTTTATAACCCATTGAGTTAAACAGGTCGACCACCAACTTGTTTAGTTAAAACTGTCAACCAGCTAACTCGTTTATAATCAAGTAAGGTTGGCATACTTGACTCGTTTGAAAAATAAGTTGCGTTTGGGTTGACCTGTTTAATTAAACAAGTCTTTTTCTGGTTGACATGTATAACCCATTAAGTTGAACAAGTCGACTCCCCATCTTGTTTAGTTAAACAGGTCTACCCACTAACCCGTTCTTGACCCGTTTAACCCATTTTTTTACAACCCACCAACCCTATTATCACATTTACAACTTGATTATTATCCACCAACTCCACACAATTGACGCCCCTAAATTTTGTCGCAATTTTTTAATATATAATTTTTTTATTTCAATTTTTTACATAGTTGATAAAATTTTCATTTTTGTCACTATTTAATAGAAAAATGAATTTATTGTAAATTTATATGTCAATAAAGTATAATATGACAATTTTATTCTTATTGTTCGATTAAGATCTGGTCACAAGCTTTCTTAGTATTTATAATAATATGAAATATTTCAAAACTAAACTTACATGGTTTAAAAAGGTCACATTTTTGTGGTTATTTAAAACGCAGAATGTATTATTATAATTTGATTACCAATTGCTTTATGTTTACCGCTATCTTAATCTTAGGCTTTCAAAGTACTTATGCTATTGAATAGTTCAAACCTAAACTTACATGGTTAAAAATAGTTAGATTTTTGTTGCTATATAAACCAAACAATGTATTATGGTAACTTGATTACCAATTATAAGTTATAACATGATTTATATTTGAATTTTAATGCTATCTTAACGAGTTCTTAGAACGCCATACCTCCAAGAAGTGAAAATGTGCCAGTTCCAAGAAGAGTAGGAACATCAGCAGCAGTTGGTGGTGTTTTTCCAAATATACCCCTAGACGGGGCCACATGCAAGATTAATTGTTTCAACAACTGCACCAAGTGATCCTTTTCAATATGAGAATACCTAAGACGTCAACATGTCCAAAGTCAATCCAAAAGGTCAAAGTCAGTAAAATTCCAAAATGTCAAAAAAGTGAAGAAGACTTCGGTCATTTAGCATCTTCTTGGTCAATTTGGTATAAATGAAACTAGAAAATGATTTACATAACAAAAAAATTTTTGATAATCATATAATCCTGTTCTTTTTAAAATCTATGCCAAATAAATAAGTAAATGGTAGTGCCAGGTGTCACTTTTCTGTGAGCCCAAGATTCTTTTCTTCTGTTTCTCTTATATCACCCCTTCGTATTTATAGTAATAAAACATAATATATTAAATATATTAAATTACATATAGTAACTTATGTCCGATATTTTATTTCAAATATATGGTTTTAAGTTAGTAGTTAACTTGTACGTAATTTCAATCATATTTTATCTCAAAATATGGTTTTATAGTTCCCAAATCTTCATTACTAAATATTTAATATTCCCTTTATTCAACCCATGTAATATACAGGTTTCGAAACTAGTATGGCATTAAACTTGAAGGTCTAACTCTAAGTCTCTAACCAATGATTGCTTAGGTTATATAAATTATTTAGAATTAAAACAAGTTATTCCCAATATAAACAAATAAATCACAAACTATAAACAAATATTAATAATACCTTTGTGCAACACCTTCATAGCTTAAAGGAAATGAAATGCCATCATCGTTTTCATCTCCCGAAACCTCACCGTTTCTTGAGTACCAAGCATGATATCTTTTAGGCAAAAGCCGATATTCCATAAGTTCATTGCAAAACTGTGCAAAGGTCCTTTGGCACGGGCCCGCGGACAAAAAATGCATAACTAAAAAGTATATTTCTCTTAAATCTACATCTAAATCCGCTACAATCGCGTCATCCGGCTTATTTTCGGGTTGATTTTGGGCTTTTGTATGCAACCTATCTAAAAAGCCCAAATGTTGCATAGTTGTGGATGAAGCCTTGTCATAAGATGCTTGATTTCCAAACTCCATAGTCCCCTAAATCAACATAATAATAAAAAAAGATTACGCTTTTCAAACGAAGAATATATCGTTGCCTACGATGAAAAACAACCATGATCACGGGGTGTGTTTGGTAATGTTTATAGTTGTAAATAAACTAAAATCAAATCTACTGATAAGAAAACGAGACTGCTGGTTCGTGCATAGGATTATAGTAGATTCGATTTTTATCTACTTTGTACATTTAGTCATCATAGGATTAGTCGGCATCAGGGTTAAGCTCATTAAGATTAGGGTTTCTGTTTAGTCTATTAATTTAAAAAAAAAAAAATTAAGAAATTTTATTAACATTTGACACAAACCAAGCTACATCTAGATAATGGGTAAGCGAGCAACAAGTTGCGCCGCTATCCCCTTTTGAATTGCAAAGCCTATTCTACTAAATATCAATCCTTGGTTCCTCGGGCTCTGCGAGTCACTGTGGAACACCTTCTGCACCCGCTCCAAAAAACGAACCGCCTCGGGAGCTAGGGATCCAAATGTGTCGAAGGCAAATGGTAGATTGTGACATACAATCACACGATTTCAATAATATCTTTTTCACCTTCATCGAATTCAGTAAATTTGCAATACCCAATTCCCATATCATCACTTATTCAACACGGGTTAGGGAAATAAATGAATATTAATAACACGCGGTCATCCAAACACTCAAAACTACCGATTAATTCAAAACTAAGCATTTCCACTTTGCAATCAAAAAATTCAAGAATTGACAGACTAGGTACATTTCGTCGGGTAACAAGATTCAGGGAGTAAATACTAATCAGTAACCAATTAAAGAATTTGATATGACCCAAACAAATCAACAAGTGAATGAAACAACAGCTTCTTAACCCAATTCGCATTTACAAGCAAACTAATTGAATCCCTAAATCAGTCAGTTACAAAAGTGGCAAGCTTAAGATGATGATTAATATTATTATTATTATTATTGTGAGAGATGAAGAAGAAGAAAGATCTGAAATTGTTGGTTTACCTGATGTTCAAGAAGAGAGTGTGATGCGATTGATTGATTCCATGTTACTTTGACCAACAAGCTTCATGCGATTTGACGAATCCTTAATAATCAATCAAACTGATCGATGATGTTCTTTTCTTTCTGGAAATAGAATTAGAAATTAGGGGCAGTCAGGGCACGAAAGACAGGAGACGAAGGGGAAAAAATCTTTATGTCTTTATTTTAGGTCTTTATATTATTAACTCATATGATGATATCATGTATAATGTGTATTTTTTTTTAATGTTTTTTTGAACAAATGTATAATATGTAATATTAATATTTTTCTATGTATAGCGTGTGGAAATTCAGGTTTAAAATTGTTTCCATTTATAGTGTATATAGCTTATTATTATATATTATATAATTATATATTATATAATATAGATAAAAATCAACCTGTTGGTGCCACAGAAAGTTGATGAACTCATTTATTAGATTTTGTGGTGATTTTTGAACAAGTTTGTTTGTTTGGTGTAGTGGTTATTAAATTGTTGGTTAAGGATCCAGCCAAATTTGCCACCCAAGTTCGAAGCTTGAGATGAGATTTTTTTTCTTCTTTTTATGTTTTATATTTTTGATTATTTTATGTGTGTTCTTTTGTTTTAAATATTTTAGTTAGACGAATTTGTGATGTGGGTTTATTATGGGAACCATAAAAAACATATTTGATACTGGCTAAATTCACGTCGACTCGCAACCGCAATATCCGAGTTCTATCAACGCCCTGGTTTTATCCATCGAATAACACATCGTTTTAAATATGTTATTTTCTTGTATTATTAGCCAATGTTATCAATACACTGATTTTATCCATCGAATAAAAAGCGTTTTAAATATGTTATTTTTTTGTATTATTAGTCAATGTCCAAGTTTTATCAACACCTTGGTTTAATCCATCGAATAAACATCGTTTTAAATATGTTATTATTAGCCATACGAGTGCTTCCATTATTATGGGTGTCTACTAACTTACTTTTAGGTTTAATGTCGGTACCATAACAAACCTAACTGATACCGACCAAATTCGTATAATTTTGACCATAAGTTGTACATTTGTCGATCCTGTTTGGACGTTTACAAATTTATCCGATTGATTTAGTGTCTGTGTCGTAATGAACTTAGTCAATACCGACTGCGTTTGTGTCGATTCGTGTCATTTTGATCGTAAATTGTCTACAGATTTATCCGGTTGATAGTATCGGTGTCATAACAGACTTAATCGATACCGACCGAGTTTGCGTAAGTGCGTCGCTGCGGCGCGACGAGTATTACCTAGTATATAGATAAAGATCAAATGTTGGTGCCACAATCTTTTTTTAGAAACCTATTTTTTTAGTATTTATGATTTTAGTTTCATCATTGAAACAAGTTTGTTAGTGATGGTGTGTTGGCTAAAATGTGTCTTTCTAATTTACTTTGTTCTGTGGTGAGTTGCTAGGGTTCAAACCTTGTCTCCTTCATATGGATATTTTTTTCTTATCTATTTATTGTTTTAATTTTGGTGGACTATTAACATTACTTCTTTTGCCTTTCAATTTATATTCTTTTTTTAAAGTTTTTTTAAGTATAATATTTTGAGGAAATTTTGTACGTAGATTTAATTTCGGTATCGTAACAAATTTAAGTGTCACCAACTAAATGCCTTGTATAAGATAAATATTGAACGATGGTGCCACAGGATTTACCTTTGCAATCTTACATGCACTTAAAATGCAATAATACCTGACCTAAAACAATGATAGATCGCTTGTACGGATGGTTATTGCTAGAAAGATAAACATTACCTTTAATTCAATCACCTCGTGTTCGAGTCTTCATTGTGATATCTTTTTGCAACAAAAAGCCATTTGTTTGATCTTTCTTAGATAATTAGGTGGAAGAGTAATTTCTCGAGGCGTGGCTGAGACACGTTTCGGTATCACTTACTATTTCGATTATGTATTACTTTGTTCCTCATTTTGATATACTCTATGTTTGTTCTTTGAATTCGCACGTAATTATTGCTTCAATAACAATTATAACCGAAACCGTCTAAATTCGCGTCGACTCTCCACCACAACGTCCAGGTTTTATCAACTAAATAAATGTCGTTTTAAGTATGTTATTTTTGTATCATAAGTTGTATAAATTCTTTTTTGTTTTAGTTTTGGTATAGTAACGAACGTAAATGAAACCAACCGAATCCGCGTCACAACTTCTGATTTTACCGACCGAATAACCATTGTTTCAAGTATGTTTATTTATGGTTTTTTTGTTTTGGTTTCGCTATCATAACGAACGCAGGCAAAAACAATGACCAGTGAATCATAAGTTTTTTAAAGTTTTTTAATTTTAGTGCTTTCTATTTTTAGTTTTTTAGTAATTTAATGTCTTTTTGCTTTATATATGTAAATATTTTGTCATATTTTCTTTTTAGTTCCGACACCGTTACAAAAAAAATTGAAACCGACCTAATTCGTGTCAACTCACCGTCATCAAACACGGGTTTTATCGCTCGAATAAATATCGTTTTAAATATGTTATTATTTTGTATCATAAGTTATACGAGTATCATGGGCGTTTACTAATTCAATTTTTAGGTTTAGTGGCAATACTGTAAAGAAGCAAACCGATACCGACTGAATTTTGTCGCTTTGATCAAAATTGTACGTGTGGTGATACTGTTTTGGACGCACACAGATGTATTTTTGGATTTATTGTTGTTGCCTTTACGAATTTAAATGATACCAACCAAATTTGTGAAACTGCTCTGTCGCCGCAACGTGGCGGTACTCAACTAGTTATTATTATTATACAAACAATTAACATACCTAAGAAGTTTGATTATCCTAAGAAGGCTAAGAAGGAGGGTATTTTTTTCTAATACCTTAATATTGAAAACTCACTTAATTTAATTTCAAAAACCCACTTAAATTAAAACCCACTTAAATTTTCACTTATCTCCTACAACCACCACCGCCCACCGCCACCCACCGCTGCCACCTTGCCGGAAAAGTCTTCGGAAATTTCGTCGGAAAATAAAACACTATGAAAAACACAATGAAAAAGACACAATATAAAAAACACAATAGAAAAAACACTATGAAAATAAAAACACAATGACAAAAACACAATGAAAAACACAATTAAATTACACAATGTAAAAAACACAATGCAAAAAACACTATGAAAAAATAAAACACACTTGTATAAAACAATTTTGTAAAACACAATTTTGATAAAACACACTTTGTAAAAAACCCACGAAATTTTTTTTATTTTTATATAGCAATATGGTACTCATATAAAAGATAAAAAAACACTCGTTATTATGGTAAAATTGTTTTGAAAAAAAATGTCGTATAAAAAAGTTATGAGCGTTTTAAAATGATTGGGGTATTTGACATGTGTCTTGCATGTGGAGAGAGAAAGTCAACAAATGTGTTATTCCGATTATTTTCTTACCCTTGTTTTACACTTTATGATCTATTTAATCTAATCTCAACCATTCAATTTTAAAATGAATGGACAAGATTATTTCTTATCCTTCTTAGGAAAACTAATCTTCTTATTATAACTCAACTCTATAACTTATTATTATTATTATTATTATACAAACAATTAACATACACTACATATTCAAGTTTATCTTTGTATCATAGTTTAAGGTTTTCTAAAACCATAATCACCGGTTTGCTACAGCATATCGCGTCTCACCTAATAAGACTTGTTTGACACTTCTAAACAAATTGTTCTCTTTTAAGTAGCTGAAACAACTTGCCTATCAGAACCCTAGTCGCCGCCATAAGCGATTGGAAATCCTAACAAAAACAAGTTGCTCTTATTAGGGTTTAGCAACGTAAATAATTTGCTAGCACATGTTACTTCTTAAGACAACCTCTTCATCGGCATAAATGACCAAAACATGGTTGTGATCGAATCTCTTACAAAAGCCATATAATAATATTTTATTTACATCTCAAAATCATGGCTTTACCGTCCTCAGTCTGCGGGGGAATAATAGACTATTTAAATAATTGTTATATCTATAAGGTATTCAAGTGTAATATTATTTTGTATATTGAGTCATTTCTGGAAATGCAATACATCAGGTTAAAAGGGAATTCATTTCAGAAGTTGTGGTAAAGAACTGTAACGTACTTTTGCATAATGTTTTGTGAATGTTATGTAACTATCGAAATCTCTCTCTCTACCTCTCGCTCCATAAGTAAATCATGAGGTTCGTACAGTTCTTGGCATACCTTTGGTTTTGAAATAAGTTTGCCCGTGTTTAAGATAAACTAAATTAATACGTGTTTAATACATACTTCCGTAGAGAGAATTGTATGAATTGTACGTGATACCTATATAAGACATGTGTACTAAGTGCCTTTCTAATTTAATCGTAAGAGAAATGAGTAGGGTAGGCTATTATATGCAAGTATTTGTAGGTTTTCGTAGACCTCTATATGCAAGTATTTGTTGGGTGACGAAGATTCTCCCAACAATTGGAATACAGAAAGTTCCGTTTTTGTTATTGGTACTCTACCAACGCCGTCGAATTGACGTCTGCATCATTTTGACCACTACCTCGCCCATTAAAAATTCGGTTGTAAATTCCATGAAAGCATAGGCATTTGTTGCTTATATCGATTCATTTTCCTGATATAAAATCCTTCGTCGGTAATCATTCCCTTTCTTCATAACTTGGAAAAAGAACTCCCGAATTTTGTCCGAATGCCTTATCATTGATAGTTGGCTTTAAAATAAGTTTATGAAAAACATTAGTAATCATTAATATTTTTTCTTACAAAAAGCTGGTTATATATATATATATATATATATATATATATATATATATATATATATGTCACACCCCGACTAGGGGGCTGGACGTGACGACTGAATACCAACCAAAACACAGCGGAAATAAGGTAGCAAATTTATATTAAGACACTAGGTCAAAGTTACAATCAAATATCTAATACAACTACAAAACTAAAAATTCAACTACCATCTAGTTAGGTGAAAATGTTCTACTATCCATCATGGCTTCCTCGGGTTACGCTGTACGGTTCAACATTAGTCTTCTAAAAGGATCTTCTATCTCCAAACGAACTCTTGTCTAAGACTCTAAATCTCCATATCCGAATAAAAGTACCTGAACACATGCTTAAAATAATTGGGTCAACTAAAAAGTTGGTGAGTCCATGAGTTTAAGTTATGAAAACATTTATATAAAAATTGTCTAAATAATATGGTGCACATTAAGCAAGTTCACAATCAAACCTGTGTCCACGACCTGTGAACATCAAAAATAAATACCCCTTACCCATACCCCTTATTGTTATGGGTCAAATTACACTTATGTCTGCCCAACATAAGTTACAAATCGCGCGGATATATGTCACAAGATATACATTTTATCATTCAGCGGGTGGTCGTCCCATGATGTAGGCCCACTGTGTGCGGGGGTCTCCCAAATAGTACTACCCATATATCCTGTGGCTCCTTTCGGAGTTAATGATTTTTCTACAAAGTTGGGGATTGTTTAAGGCAGCTAAATCGGTCTTGATTAATAATACACCAATAAGTTTACAAACATATAGAAGCATGTATCCACCCAAAAATTTAAGAAAAAGGGTAGTGCATGAACTCACCTGGTCTATGCGAGAAGAAAATCTTACTAAAGAAATCTTGTGTGCTATGCCGAAGACGGCTTCAAAAAATAGCCATCCCTAAATCCATGTAAATTGTCACTAAAAGTAATATGTGATAACAAATGTGCTCGTGACCTAAGTGTGTTAAGGTTACGTTTTATTTAAGTTATAAGGATTACTGTTGCATATAACGATGCATGGAGGAACGAAGTATCCTTAATTAGAAAGTTGTAATATTATGTGTTTTAGGCTTAAGCCATATTATCATATGGTATTATTAGTCATGTGACAAGATAAATAACAAGTTAAATATATTAAGTCTTATTGAGTTAATGTTTCTAAAATTAGGATGAATTTAGTTAGTGAAAATACGTATTAGGTTTAGTTATAGTTATAATAGTTATTCATGATAAATCAGTTAGTTTAAGTCCAAACAACGGATCACTTTGTTTAGTTGGTTTCGTTAGCACCATAACATTTGTCGATTTTGCCTAACACGTGTTCGTATGGTTATATCAATTGGTTGAAGTTATAATAACAATTATATAAATACTTGGAAAACTTATAAACCCATTTTTTTGTATATGTATAGTAAAAATAAGTTTAGGAAACCTCCAGGTTTGAAAATATTATTGTTTGCTATGGTTTTGGGTTTTAACGAGTTTTCCTCGGCTTTACGGTATGGTTGACTGGTAAGTCAAATCAAGGTGATTACGGTTTTAAGGTTTTAATGTTGTGTAAACGGGTTTTTAAACAAAGAATTATTATGAGTATGTTGGTATGGTTATGTTTTATGGAACTTTAGTGTTTGTAATAATGTTTTGGTTTCTATGAAAATCGTGCGTGCCTATGTGATGCATAAGACTCAAGATAAATGAATTTAAAGAACGTTTTCATGTTAGAGTTTGTGTACCTTTTGGTAGGGCTTGGAAACACGACTTTTAAGAGCTTCAAGAAGGTCCTAGTATTCTGTGAAAAATGCAAGAACGGAAGGGCAACGAGTTTAGAGTGAAACCTCTATGCAAGTCGCATGATTAAGGTGAGAATATGAAGATTTTAACAAAGGTTTTCGGGTAACCTTTCTGGTTATTAATTCCAGGAACTTGATGAGGGGCTCATATTAAGGTCTTTTGGGCTGGGTATTCTCTGTGAGAACGAGTTTGAGGATGATTATAAGTTATATCAAAGACACAAACAGGCATAAAGATTCACATGACATAAGTAAGGCTTGTATTACCTATCTTGTGTATTGAGAACCATGGCATGGCATATCCAGTTTGGGGCTGACTTGATCAGGAATGAGAGCCCAAAGGGGCTGATTAATGGCACTGTTTGATGGCTTCAAGAATGTCTAGAGAACTCTGGAAAATGTCGGCATGATAACACAATGAATTTTAGGAAGATAGATTGATGAATATGTGAGATTAGCGTGTGAATTTGGAGGATTGAAGTTGGGTTTCTGAGTTACCTTGTTAAGAATGATCCAGGGGCTTCTATGAGGACTTTCATGAATCAATTTATAAGGCTGTTGAGGGTTGAATATGGAGGGTCCTGGGCTGTGAACTTCTGTAATTACAATCTAAGGATGATTAGGAAGCAGCTAATGCATGTAGGTAAGATGACTTACAAGTTTGATGTGTGTGTGTGACGGGATTGAACCCGAACCTCTTGGATTGTTCCTGCCCAAGAATCACAGCAGTATTTGAGGTGCTTTGAGTGGTCTTTGAGGCATGATTAACGGCTGGAACAAACACAGGGGTTGTGAGAGATCAAAGAATTGAGATTTGCAAGGATTGAAGGTTGGTTTCTCATATTTAACTAGATTAAAGGTTATGGCTGCTTGTCCAATAACCTATCACGATTAAGAGGCCTGTAACAAGAGAGTAATGGAGTTTTGATATGGGGAACAACCAAGAGATTTCACGGAGAACTTATAGAATTGCAAAAAGTCTGCAACATGATTTTTATCATCATGCATTGGATTTGTAAAGATATGGATAGATATTGGTAGATTCTTGCAGGGAGGATCTGGCCAAAATAATATGGAAGGATTTGCAAGTAAATTGATTTTGATTAGATCCTTAGAGATATTGTAGGATATTAGAGTTTGACTTTGAAAGAACACAAATCGTAGGATATTATAGGATTTGAGGAGAGAGAGGATTATGCTGGTTATTTTATATATTCTGGTTAATTATGATTTATATGTAGATAAACTTTAAAAAATTATACATATTCATATAAGGTGTAAGATAAAAATACATATGTTTAAGGGGTTTGTAGGTTGATGGTTTCAAGACGCAAAATGAGGGTCATTTAGTTATGCAAAGTTTTGAGATATATTGTTAAGTATATTATATAAGACGATCTATAAAATAATGTATGGGTATATTTAGATAATATATGATGTATAATGTATGCGAGTCTTTATAATTGCCAGATAATATACGTATATATAGGTTTAAATGGCTCACTAAACCATAAAGTATAACTTTATAAAAACTCGTTATGCATCATAATTATTACTTACATATACGTCATGTAATTGTAGTAAATATGTATTCTTATTCGTGTTAGTTATCCTTAAAATTTGTGGGTCTAGTGAATTTGGCCAACCCAATGATATATAGCTAGGTCGTGTCAATGGTTCTAGCCCCTTATGTATTCTTAACATGTATCGAATCTTATGTCACACTATTACTTTCTAGTTCAAATCTTAAGTATTTGGGATTATAATTAAGTAATTAAGAAAAAAAAATTAACCCTAGAAATGGGGTTGTTACATTCTCCACTCGTTAAAGAAATTTCGTCCTCGAAATTTAATTTATGTTATCTCGAAAAAAAATTAGTTCATAGTTATGGAAGAATCTTATTAGAAGTTAGCCAATGAAGGAATTTAAAGTCATCAACTAAGAATATGGAGATGAAATTACAAGCAGACCACTCGAGATTTAATTAATAGGGCGGTAGTTATCAACTAAGAATATGGTGATAAAATTATAAGCAGGACTTGTGATTTAATTAATAGGGTGGAAGACTCAATTCGGTTTTCATTTATTTTATTTTATTTTATTTATTATTATTTTTTTAAGGAAAGAATGACTAGATGAAAATATTGTTGGCAGGAACTAACATCCAGTTGCAACATAGATGGGTACACCATTTTCATTTATTAGACATATGTTCACGAAGAAAATCATGCCAATATACTCAAATGGATGTAAATTTGGAATGAGGACTGTACAAGAATTAATTAATTACGTATTACTTCTATTCAGGGAGGGAAAAGTTTTGACATACCGGGTAAGCAAACATAAGTTCACATAGTTACTATGGTTGTGGGTTAGGATACCATGATTCCATAAGGCAAAATCACAGGGTTGGAGCGCAGACATTATAACAGAAAGATAGGTTTGAATGTCAGGGTTCTAGTAGGATGATGACATGTATGAATCGATATTTTATAAATTGTGACATGCGTTATCATTTTGGTTGTTATAAAATTTGGAGAAGGAAGTTTTCAACGGGCTATTTTTCCTATGGGTTTGCTATACCAATTAAGGGCTTTATTAAGTCCTTCATCACGTATGTGTACGCATCCCTAATGAAGGGATTATTGATCTTGAATTGGCAATACAATGTGGAATTCGGCTTATTCTTATAGTAAGACTCCAAAGGTTGGATGTCTAATGCCCATGATATAATGAGCTTATTCCTAGGGAATCTGTAAATGTGGGGTCGAATTATTTAAGCTCGTATATGACATCATACGTGGGTGGATAAATAAGTCATTAAGGAAACAACTGAATGATGTGATGAGATACTATGAACCTACCTAGTCCAAGTGAATCACTGGTTATTGAGGGATACATGTGTGGGGCATGTCTTGTGTCGTGGTTGGAAGGAGAAAAAAATTCAATGATGAGAATTAACTGCGAGCTAGACTAACATCCTAATGAGGCAAGTAATCAAACATGAAAGTGCAATAAAGAGATAACTCTCATAGACACATTCCAAAAAAACAAAGTTCTTATGATGGTTCATAACCTATTTAAGATTTTGGGGAGCAAATGTGACAAGTTATTCGGTGACATACTTTAACTATGGAATAGAATTCATTTATAGAAACAGATGTGAAGAAATTAAGAGCTCACCAACAACAACCTTGCAAAGCACTTTCTCCTCTTAATTATATAAATATTGATTCCCATCCTTAACACATAGGTAGCGCTTGCATTAAAGAAATGAAATACCATGTGAAATTGATACGGGTCCGGATACAACTCGTGGCTAGAAAGGAGCGCCGGTTTTTGTCTCAACCCATCCAACCAATTATTTGCATCTGTCTTTTATTTTATGTATTTATCTTTTTACGTATGGTGAGGGTTTTTATTCCATGTTTATTCCGGGTGTTTGTTTTCCTATTTAAACAATGGTAATTCGAGGTTGGATGGTTAAGTTTTGATAATAAGAATTTCTTTGTTTTGAACAAGTGTTTTTGTTCTCTGTCGTGCGGGTATTTGACGGCAGGTTATCACGCTAGGGTCTTCTAGCGCTCGCTTGTATACGAATCCGTATCAAGTGGTATCAGCAGCTCTGGGTTACTCAGGATGTCTGCGCAAGGGAGAGATCGTCGTCATCAACACCGTAGATTCGCCGCCAGAGGCAACGGTCATGAACAACGTGATCCTCGCGACGTTGCTGAGATTGAACGTCTACAACAACGGATTCGTGAACTTGAACTCAACTAGTTTCACAGGGAAGATGACTCCGCTACAGAAACGAATGTGTGGGACGATGGCGACAACGGGTTTCACAATGTCTTTGGTCGTCGTCCGCTTCATGATCCGCCACCACCGGTTGATCATATTCGAGCTTTGAGTATTCGTACTGAGATTCCAGACTTCGAAGGCAGCATGCAACCAGATGATTTCATTGATTGGCTTCAAACAGTGGAACACATCTTCGACCTTCGAGATGTTCCTAACAACCTCAAGGTAAAACTCGTAGCAATTAAGTTAAAAAAAAGTGCTTCATTATGGTGGGAACAGGTACAAAAACAGAGGTATAGGGAGGGAAAACACAAGGTTGACTCGTGGGACAAGATGAAGCGGTTATTACGGTCGAAGTTTTTACCCGTTAATCACCGCCAAGACTCTTTTTTGGATTACCATAATTTCAAACAACTAATGTTGTCTGTTGTAGAATTTATCCCTGCATTTGAACGCATGCGTATGTGTTGCGATGTGTACGAGGATGAAGAACAGGTTATTGCTCGGTTTTTAACCGCACTTTGGTCCGACATTGCGGATGTCATTCAGTTACAACAATATTGGTCGTTTAACGATGTTTGCAGGTTAGCCCTTCAGGTGGAAAAACAGTTATTAGCCAAAGCTAAAATACCCGGTCGTCCTCCGACTTTTTCCCGAGCACCGGCATCAACTTCATTACCACCACGAGCCAGCCCAATCAAAGCCGACACCAACCTTACTCCAGCGATTCCATCTGGGTCGTCTGATAGCGCACAACGCTGTTACAAATGTCACGGTATTGGCCATCTTAAACGTGAGTGTCCTAATAAACAGACTGTTGGTCTTGTTGACGAACCCGCACCCACGTATGATACTGATGAAGATGAAACTCCGACTTCAGATGTTCTTTACCCTGATCGAGGCGAAGCACTCGTCCTTCAACGTGTGTTCAGCACCTCCGTCGCTGATATATCCGATGACACCTTATGGCTTCGTAATAACATTTTTCGCACCAAGTGTACCTTTAAGGGTAAGGTTTGCACTGTTGTAATTGATGGTGGAAGTTGTGAAAATATTGTGGCCACTTCAATGGTGGAAAAACTACAGTTACCATTACAAGACCACCCGGAACCTTATCAACTTACTTGGCTCAAAAAGGGTAATATCCTCAAGGTTACTCATCGATGCTTGGTTCAGTTTTCGATTGGTAATAAGCATACGGATGAATTGTGGTGTGAAGTCCTACCAATGGACGCCTGTCACATCTTGTTGGGACGCCCGTGGCAGTACGATCGTCGAGTTAAACACGACGGGTTCCGCAATACATATACGTTCAAAAAAGATGATCTTCATATTACCCTAGCACCATATGATCCACGAGACGAGGGACCGACATCGATGCTCATAACACGCAATGAGTTCACCGGTCTCACAAAAAATCGGCATAACCATATTTTTTTTGGCCTCTTGATTGCCGAAGAAAATCCTAGTGTTCCAATCGTTCCACCAGAGGTACAACCACTTTTGTCTGAATTTCATACTGTTTTTCCTGACGAAATTCCCGCAGGTCTTCCTCTCGAACAGGAGATTCAACATTGTATCGACTTTTTGCCGGGCGCAAGCATACCAAACAAACCGGCTTATAGGATGAATCCGAAAGAGTCCGCGGAGTTACATCGTCAAGTCTCTAAACTCTTAGAGAAAGGTCTCATTTGGGAGAGTATGAGTCCCTGTGCCGTACCGGCTCTGTTAGTGCCCAAGACGGGTGGCGCTTTTTGGATGTGTGTGGATAGTCGAGCAGTTAACAAAATTACAATCAAGTACCGGTTCCCTATTCCACGTTTTGACGACTTGCTGGATCATTTGCATGGTGCGACGATTTTCTCAAAACTCGATTTACGTAGTGGGTATCACCAGATTCGCATGAGGCATGGTGATGAGTGGAAAACAGCGTTCAAAACGCGGGATGGGTTGTATGAATGGATGGTTATGCCATTTGGGCTGTCTAATGCACCAAGTACGTTTATGCGGTTGATGAATCATATTTTCAAGCCTCTTATTGGTTGGTGTGTTGTCGTTTATTTCGATGACATACTAGTGTTTAGTAGTGATGTGGCACAACATCTCCACCACCTTTGGGACGTTTTCATGATCCTCCGAGAGCAGCAACTTTACGCAAATGAAAAAAAGTGTCACTTCTTAACAACGGAGGTTATTTTCTTGGGATACTTGGTGTCTGGTAATGGTATTGAAGAAACACTTATCGACCCCGGGCAGATTAAATAGATGTTTCCCACGAGGGTTAGGTCCGGCAAAGATGGTTCTTCTGATGACCTGCAAAACAGACACCGTGAGCTCGTCACTGAGAAGGGGGGGGTACCTCCTTGTGACCACCTTCCGGCGTGAGAATCAGACTAGATTGCTCTTGAATATAAGTGTATATTAAGAGAATGACTAGAGCAGATATCAGGTAATATATCCAGATAAGATATGAGATAAGATGATGATACCATTCCAAGATGTTGGAGTATTTATAGCCGAAGGTAGGTTTCCAAGCAGGTACAGCCGGCTGAATAGTGTTCCTGTTCTGCCAACTGTGGGCTACGCACATGCCATGCTGGTGGTTGGTGGGTAGGCAGCGGCTGATAGTGACCAGGCCGGCTGTGTACTATTCCTGTTCCACCAACTGCAGGCTATGCACGTCTTCCGACAGGTTGGTGAGTAGGCAGCGGCTAATAGTGACATACAGTACAAGAGCGTGCTGCTCGTCATACTGTTGTCAGTGAGCTGTCGTATCTTTGGTCAGATCTTTTGTCCATACCTTGTCAGGTACAGTACAAAAGATCCTTCAGTATCGTACGGACTGGCTCATTTGGGCGGGAGTTTTCCCGGCTTTGTGCGGGAGTGTTCCCGGCTTTGTGCGGGAGTGTTCCCGGCTTTGTGCGGGAGTGTTCCCGGCTTGCTCACTCCTTCAGGTGACATTACTGAATTATTTAAGAGTTAAGTGCCTTGTGCGTGTAGCCTTGCTGCGCGGGTAGCCTTCCCTGATGGCTAGTATCCGTAGCTGCGGGAACAGGCGGAGTACGTCGACCATTGGGAGGCTTTTCCTGCGGGAACAGCTTGCGTACTGCGCGTAAGGACGTCACGTCTCTGAGCATGGTGGGTCCTGCGGATCCAGTTGGTTTCCGCGCAGACGTCTCTCCAAGGTCTTGCGAGTTTATCCTTTGCGCAGACGTCCATCTTGAAGGTGAGTCTTGCGGGTTCAACTGCGCAGACGTCCCTCTTTGAGGTGAGTCTTGCGAGTCCAACTGGGCTCTGCTGGGACCTACCTCTTCAAGTCCCCCCAGTCCAATGTTCTTCTCATGAATTGTTAATAAGTGAGGTGAACTTTTGGACTCAAGCAAAGAGTTTTGAAAAGGGTTTAGTTTTAAGGTTTTCCATGGGGATTCCTCCCGCGGAAGTCCTAATGTCACGTGCAGAAATTCCCGACTTTTCTACTTGATCTTTGGGTATGATGCGGGTAGGTCTGTAACCTCCTCGCAAGTCAGGAGCGTTGAGTTCCACTTGTGTAGATTCTCCATAAGGTTTTAGTAGTTTTGAACATAGTGATCAATTATGTTAAACAACCAATTCCATCTTGGTGCTTCAAACAATCTAGTTCTCGACGTTCCCGCTATGCGGGGATGTTATTCCCGTTTCCGCAAGCATGGCCCAGAAGATCCTTCTTGGTTTCAATTCCCTGCGGAGTGCTAAGTATGTGAAGGGTTTCACCTTGACACTGTACCCGCACTCGTCTTATAGTTACTTTACTTCCAAGGTATTTCTGGCTTCAATTCCCTGCGGGTGCTAAGTATGTGAAGGGTTTTGCCTTGACACTGTACCCGCACCCGTCTTATAGTTACTTGGTTGCCGAGGTATTCTTGGCTTCAATTCCCTGCGGGTGCTAAGTATGTGAAGGGTTTTGCCTTGACACTGTACCCGCACCCGTCTTATAGTTACTTGGTTGCCAAGGTAAGGGGTATAGTCCCGCTTACTTTTGAATCTTTGTGACTTGCGTTATAAACGTTACATGACTTGCGCATGCATATTTTAGTTTATTTTAGCAATTTTCCCAGTGTTTTGAATAAGTTAACCGTTCGACGCGCGGTTGTCAATAGGTTAGTTAAGTTTCCTCTATCATGATTTGTGCGGGTAGGACCGGCACTTTCATTTAGTGGGATGACCAAACTTCACATATAACTGATGTAACACCCCGACCAAAGGCGGATTATACATCGGGGCGCCACATATTGCTTCATTACTCGCGACACTATTGGTGTCAATATTTATTAATACACATTTCATCGCGCACGCGCAGCGGGGAAAATAAAGAACATAAATCAAACATAAATCAATATATTATAAATTATAACATTCAAACAACATTAACTTGTCTTGATACATTTTAATTCTAGGTCCAAAAGTAAAAACGTCCTACGTGTCCACAAGCTCCAAAACAGCTACTGCAAACCTGAACATGTGTTAAAATAAACGTCAAACACTTGCGTGTTGGTGAGAAATCAAGTTTAATACAATACATAGATAACAATAAATCTGCGCGCAACATGTGTATGTCTGGTTTTCAACAAGGGTGTAATCTGATCGGGACCAACTCTAAGAGACAAGACTGCCAGTGCTCACAATTGAGCTCACAAACAAGACTAACTGTGCATGTGTAAACAAAAGAGAAATCATAAACGAATGTTCTCCCGTGTTCATCTAATGGTACCATGAAAACTGCGGAATAGACCGTCCATACGGTTAATGATCCACACATACAAATAAACAGCCAAGTCTACGTCCTCAACACATGGGATACTGCGCGACTAAAGTTCATAAACAGTTTAAGACTCAAGTTTTGTATGAACACATGAACATCCCAAAGCATTTAAAATAAAAAGGGATTAGATACGAGATAACTCACTTGATAAACGATGCGGTGAAAGATATGCAAGAATCAACTCTTAAACAAGCAAAGTTAACCTATAATTAAGATTATTGTTTTAACGATCTGTTTTAAGTCTTGATAATAAGTTAGCATAATTAATAAGTAAATTATTATATAATATATATATATTACCGAAAAAGCAGGGCAGAACAGGGAGGAAGACGGAGGCAGAGAGGAAGACGGCAGAGAGAGCAAGGAGCAAGAGAACAGGAGAGATTAAGTGTTTGTGTGTGATGTGTTATGAAAATATTATTATTATTTATAGGAAAACCCTAGGAGACACAAACCCTAGAAAAAGGGGAAAAGATCTCAAAAAGTAAAAGAAAAGATATCAACGGTAAAAAGTTCTGAAAAGTAAAGATATCAAAAGATATGGCAGCTGCAGGGGGCAAGATAAAGCTGTCAGGGAACAGTAAAAAAAGCATGGGCGGTTCAGATAAAGGTACTGGTCAAGCATGGCAAAAGCAGATCTCAAAAGATAATGTCAGTCACTTTTTCTACCAACCAATGGGGTTGGTACGCATGCTGCGCCGAAAGTAACTATTCAGACATCAGATGGGTTAGGTCAACGGCTCAAAAGATAAGACAACACAAAAGCAAACGGCTAGATTTAAACAGAAGATACAAGGGTTAAGCGCGGGAAGGCTGAGTGCGCGAGCGCGAAGGCTGGCACAACAACCCTTAGCGCACTGCGGGAAGAATCGCATCCTTAGCGTGCTGCGTGAACTAGAATTCTAAGCGCATCGCGGGAAGAACATACATTCTTAGCGCATTGCGGGAAGAACATGCATTCTTAGCGCGCTGCGAGAAGAGTTCTCTTCACGCATCGCAGGAACAAGATGTCTTCACGCAGGCTTCCATGTAAGGAGTCTGGCGCGTGGAGCTGCAGACATCCTTAGGCGGGAAGAACCAAAGGACAAGCAAAGAGTTGAGGGAAACAAGGCTTAAGGGCGGGACGGCGACAAGAGGGAAAAGAAGGCGGAATGAGAGAAGGAAGAGGGACGGGACGGCGGAAAGAAAGAGAGAGAAAAAGGCGGGAAGGAAATATATATTTTTATTATTAAAAGTAAAATATAAGTATAAATAAATATTAAATCATAAAAGAAAGAGATCGGGTCAGAGAAACGGGTACCTGGGTCGGGTCGGATCAGGGCAGATGTCACAGTCTCCCCTACTTTAAGAAATTTCGTCCCGAAATTTATCTCGAAGTAGGTTGCGCAGAGAACAGGTGCGGGTACTTGATCTTCATTTGATCTTCCCTTTCCCATGTAAACTCGGCTCCGCGCTTGGACTCCCAACGAACTTTCACGATAGGGATACGACTGCGCTTGGTTTGCTTAACCTCGCGATCCATAATCTCAACAGGCTTCTCAACGAAATGCATAGATTCATCAACTTGAACTTCATCAAGTGGGATGTGAAGGTTCTCGTCAGCTAAACACTTCTTGAGATTGGATACATGGAACGTTGGATGCACATTACTGAGCGCGGGCGGCAGGTCAAGTCTGTAGGCAACTTTTCCCACACGCGCGAGAATCTTAAATGGACCAACATAACGAGGAGCAAGCTTACCTTTCTTCCCAAAGCGGACAACACCTTTCCAAGGCGACACTTTGAGGAGAACAAGATCACCAACTTGAAATTCGAGAGGCTTTCGTCTGCGATCTGCGTAACTCTTCTGTCGGCTTCTGGCAGTCAGCAGATGATCACGGATCTTGGCGATTTTATCGGTTGTCTCTTGAACAAGTTCGGGTCCTGTGATTTGAGTTTCACCCACTTCGCTCCAACAGATCGGGGAGCGGCACTTACGACCGTAAAGTGCTTCAAATGGGGCCATACCGATACTGGAATGATAGCTGTTGTTATAAGAAAACTCGATCAAAGGCAGGTGCGAATCCCAATTACCTCCAAAATCAAGAACACAAGATCGGAGCATGTCCTCAAGAGTTTGAATAGTTCGCTCAGACTGACCGTCAGTCTGAGGATGATATGCCGTACTCATGTCCAAGCGAGTTCCTAGCGCAGATTGGAGAGATTTCCAAAAGCGAGATATAAAACGGCCATCGCGATCGGATATGATGCTCAAAGGAGTACCATGGCGGCAGACAATTTCCTTGACATACAGCTGCGCGAGTTGCTCAACACGGTAGTTTTCACGAATGGGCAGGAAGTGAGCAGACTTAGTCAATCGATCCACTATTACCCAAATGCTATCATGTTTGCTTGCTGTCAAAGGTAACTTGGTAATAAAGTCCATTGCTACACATTCCCATTTCCACGTAGGAATTTCTGGTTGTTCGAGCAAACCAGATGGGCGTTGGTGTTCAGCTTTCACTTTAGAACAAGTCAGGCATTTAGCTACGAACACAGCAATATCCTTTTTCATACCGGGCCACCAATAAGTTATGCGCAAATCCTTGTACATCTTATCAGCGCCAGGATGAATAGAATACCGAGATTTGTGCGCTTCACTCAGGATATCAGCGCGAAGATTCTCATCAAAGGGGATCCAGATGCGATTAAGATAGCAGAGAATTCCACTCAGATTAGGGACAAAGTGCGCTTCCGCGCCACACGCTAACTCGGCGCGAAGGCTACCGTTACTGATGGATGCGCGCTGCGCGTCACGAATACGCGATTCAAGGTTGCTTTGAATCGGCGCAAAGTGAAGATGCGTGCGCGGCAAGATACAGTTAAGTTGGCAGGGTTTTCGGCTGAGCGCATCGGCTACCACATTAGCCTTACCAGGATGATACCGGATCTCACAATCGTAATCGCTGATGAGTTCGTTCCATCGGCGTTGCCTCATGTTAAGTTCCTTTTGATCAAAGATATGCTGAAGGCTTTTATGGTCAGTGTAGAGGATACACTTAGTACCATAAAGGTAGTGTCTCCAGATCTTCAAGGCAAAAACAACTGCACCAAGCTCGAGGTCGTGAGTTGTATAATTCTTTTCATGAACCTTAAGTTGCCTCGATGCGTAAGCGATAACCTTGCCTCGTTGCATAAGAACACAACCAAGACCTTGGTTGGATGCATCGCAATACACGACAAAATCATCATTACCCTCAGGTAGCGCAAGAACAGGAGCTTCACACAACAAACGCTTGAGCGTTAGAAAGGCTTCTTCTTGCTTCGAGCCCCAAATATACGGTTTACCTTTGTGCGTCAGAGCTGTTAAAGGCAAAGCGATCTTCGAGAAGTTCGAAATGAAGCGCCGGTAATAACCAGCTAAGCCCAGAAAGGAACGGATCTCGGAAGGAGAGGATGGCGTAATCCAGTTCTTGATTGCTTCAATCTTGGATGGGTCGACATGAATACCCATCTTGTTCACAACATGGCCAAGAAACTGTACTTCATCCGACCAGAATTCACACTTGGAGAGCTTGGCAAAGAGTTGCTCGGTTTGAAGCTTTTGCAACACCAATCGAAGATGTTGTTCATGCTCGGCCTTAGTCTTGGAATAAATCAGAACGTCATCGATAAACACGATCACGAATTTATCCAAGAAAGGCCTACACACCCGATTCATTAGATCCATGAAAACGGCGGGTGCGTTGGTTAGACCGAAGGACATGACCAAGAATTCAAAATGGCCATAACGAGTTCGAAAAGCAGTCTTCGGAACATCTTCATCGCGGATGCGCAACTGGTGATAGCCAGAGCGGAGATCAATCTTCGAGAAACAAGAGGCACCTTGGAGTTGATCAAAGAGGTCGTCAATACGCGGTAAGGGATACCGGTTTTTAATGGTGAGTTTGTTCAACTCGCGGTAATCAATACACATGCGAAACGATCCATCTTTCTTTTTAACGAACAACACCGGAGCACCCCAGGGCGAAGAGCTAGGGCGAATGAATCCTTTAGCAGTCAACTCTTGAAGTTGGCTGGCCAATTCTTGCATCTCAGCGGGTGCAAGACGATAAGGAGATTTAGCTACGGGGGAAGCACCAGGGACAAGATCAATACGGAACTCGACTTCACGAGCGGGAGGGATACCAGGAAGATCATCAGGAAAAACTTCAGGGATATCGCGAAGCTTCTCCTCTTCAGCAGGTTAAACCACATGGGCTAGAAATGCAATATACTTCTTCCGCATGAGCCTTTGGGCTTCGGCGCAAGACATAAGTTTAAGACCACTGGAGGGTTTTTCGCCGTAAATGTAAAGATCACCATTTTCTCGAGGTAGGCGAATCAATTTCTTGGCGCAAATAACTTCGGCGCGATTATTCGAGAGCCAGTCCATACCAATGATAACATCAAAGCTTCCAAGAGGCATAGGGATGAGGTCGATTAGAAAATCGTTTTCGTTAAGATTAAGCGTACAATCTTTAATCACTGAGTTAATTAAAACAGTTTCACCGTTAGCCAATTCAACTGAAAAATCTTCTTTTAAATCGCTGCGCGGTCGCGCAAGCTTCTGCTCGAAGGCGCGAGAGATAAAACTTCGATCGGCGCCAGTATCAAAAAGTACAGAAGCATAAAATCCGTTAAGTAAAAATGTACCATTAACTACGTCATTATTCGCTTGCGCTTGGTGCGCGGTTATGTTAAAAGCTCGTCCACGCGTCACTTGGTTCGAAATCTGGTTCACCGGATTCGCTTGTGTGATTTGCACTTGCAGTCTCGGGCACGCGTTCCGGAAATGACTGGGATCACCGCAGTTAAAGCACGATCTGGGTCGTGGGTTTTGGTAGGTTGGTTGTGGATTCTGCGGGTAGACTGGTGGGGTTGGCGCAATTGGATTGGCGAGAAGGACTCTACAGTTCTCAGCAGTGTGACCAGTACGGCCACATCGGGTACAAAGTCGACACGGGGTTTGGGTTGGGTGGTGAAATCTACAGGTTGGGCAAAAGGGATGGTTTCCTGTGTAAGGTTTCTTAGTTGGCGGGGCAGGGAGTGCTGGATTGGTTAAGGCATAGTTGTGGACTACAGGAGGTGTTGGGTAGGTTGACAGGGGTTGAGGGGCGTAAACTGGGGGTTGGTAAACGGGTTGCTGGACAATGGGCGGGTTGGTAAGCGCATAGGCCTTGCGCCTGCGCTTGAGGTTGTTACGGTTTGAGGGTTCTGGTTTGGTTTCTGCGGGTTCAGGGACAGTTTTGGTGGTTTTGGTCTTCTCAGTTCCCCGCAGGAACAGAGTTCCTGCTCTGACATGGTTGTCGCTGAGCACAGCGGCCAACTCAATGGCGTCAGAGAGGGTAACTGGGTTTCTGGCCCATACAGAATCTTGAATTTCCATGGGGAGACCCCCAAGGAATTTCTCGATTGCTCGGCGGGTAGGGGTAACAAGGTGAGGGACAAGCAGGCTTAGTTCATGGAAGCGCGTCGCGTACTCGCGCGCTTCACCACTGTACTGCTTAAGGTTCCAAAATTCCTCCTCCAGGCGCTTAACTTCGTTGGGAGGGCAGAATTCTCGCGTAAGAATTTCCTTGAATTCCTCCCATGTTATGCTAGAAGCAGCCTCTGCGCCACGCGCATGAGCTACTCCATTCCACCATGTAAGCGCTCTGGATTCCAGGACACTGGAAGCATACAGGGTTCGTCTGTCTGAGGGGCATTGGGTGTGGAGGAAAGTGTTTTCTATCTTCTCGAGCCATTGGAGCATCACGGTGGCTCCTCCAAGACCTGTGAACTTTGGAGGGTTACCCGCATTGAAGGATTTAATGTTGTAACTGGAGGTATTAGCATTGTTTTGGTTTAAGGCTTGGGCTATTGCGGCGGCCATTTCCTGGGAACGTTGCTGTCTACGCATGCGCGAGGCTTCTCTTCTCTGAAATCGGCGAGATAGCGGAGGCATTCTATAAAAGTTTTAATTTTAGTTAATATCTTGGTTTTATCGCAAAGTATAACTTTATAAAGCTTGGTTTCACGGAGTTAGATGCTATCAAAAGTTAAAGTAAAATAAATGATCCTAAATGCAGACTTAATAAAGGTAACAAATTCGAATCAAGAATCGACAATTCATGTATCACCATGACTTTCCGAATTCCCAATTTAAAATATACGAGCAAACGAGTATTGGAGATTGACGATTCATGTATCACCATGACTTTTCAATCCTCAATATAAAACATACAAGAAAATGAGTATTGGAGGTTGACAATTCATGTATCACCATGACTTTTCAAGTCTCCAACCTTAGAACATAATCGTAAATGGAAATTGAAAATCAACTATTCATGTATCACCATGACTTTTCGGATTTTCAATCCCAACAAACGAATATGTAAGTAAAATCAATAAAATCGAAATTCAACAAAAATCGAAATATCGCGAAATAAAACATAAAATCATATACTGCGCAGGCGCGAGCATATTCATAAATAACGAGTAATTAACAATAAGCGCGCAAACATGAGATTTCTCTCATGCGCGAGAAGGGACTCTTAGGTATTCTAGGCCGTTACGTCTAACCACCTATCCTAAAGTCAACGAGCTCTGATACCAATCTGTAACACCCCGACCAAAGGCGGATTATACATCGGGGCGCCACATATTGCTTCATTACTCGCGACACTATTGGTGTCAATATTTATTAATACACATTTTATCGCGCACGCGCAGCGGGGAAAATAAAGAACATAAATCAAACATAAATCAATATATTATAAATTATAACATTCAAACAACATTAACTTGTCTTGATACATTTTAATTCTAGGTCCAAAAGTAAAAACGTCCTACGTGTCCACAAGCTCCAAAACAGCTACTGCAAACCTGAACATGTGTTAAAATAAACGTCAAACACTTGCGTGTTGGTGAGAAATCAAGTTTAATACAATACATAGATAACAATAAATCTGCGCGCAACATGTGTATGTCTGGTTTTCAACAAGGGTGTAATCTGATCGGGACCAACTCTAAGAGACAAGACTGCCAGTGCTCACAATTGAGCTCACAAACAAGACTAACTGTGCATGTGTAAACAAAAGAGAAATCATAAACGAATGTTCTCCCGTGTTCATCTAATGGTACCATGAAAACTGCGGAATAGACCGTCCATACGGTTAATGATCCACACATACAAATAAACAGCCAAGTCTACGTCCTCAACACATGGGATACTGCGCGACTAAAGTTCATAAACAGTTTAAGACTCAAGTTTTGTATGAACACATGAACATCCCAAAGCATTTAAAATAAAAAGGGATTAGATACGAGATAACTCACTTGATAAACGATGCGGTGAAAGATATGCAAGAATCAACTCTTAAACAAGCAAAGTTAACCTATAATTAAGATTATTGTTTTAACGATCTGTTTTAAGTCTTGATAATAAGTTAGCATAATTAATAAGTAAATTATTATATAATATATATATATATTACCGGAAAAGCAGGGCAGAACAGGGAGGAAGACGGAGGCAGAGAGGAAGACGGCAGAGAGAGCAAGGAGCAAGAGAACAGGAGAGATTAAGTGTTTGTGTGTGATGTGTTATGAAAATATTATTATTATTTATAGGAAAACCCTAGGAGACACAAACCCTAGAAAAAGGGGAAAAGATCTCAAAAAGTAAAAGAAAAGATATCAACGGTAAAAAGTTCTGAAAAGTAAAGATATCAAAAGATATGGCAGCTGCAGGGGGCAAGATAAAGCTGTCAGGGAACAGTAAAAAAAGCATGGGCGGTTCAGATAAAGGTACTGGTCAAGCATGGCAAAAGCAGATCTCAAAAGATAATGTCAGTCACTTTTTCTACCAACCAATGGGGTTGGTACGCATGCTGCGCCGAAAGTAACTATTCAGACATCAGATGGGTTAGGTCAACGGCTCAAAAGATAAGACAACACAAAAGCAAACGGCTAGATTTAAACAGAAGATACAAGGGTTAAGCGCGGGAAGGCTGAGTGCGCGAGCGCGAAGGCTGGCACAACAACCCTTAGCGCACTGCGGGAAGAATCGCATCCTTAGCGTGCTGCGTGAACTAGAATTCTAAGCGCATCGCGGGAAGAACATACATTCTTAGCGCATTGCGGGAAGAACATGCATTCTTAGCGCGCTGCGAGAAGAGTTCTCTTCACGCATCGCAGGAACAAGATGTCTTCACGCAGGCTTCCATGTAAGGAGTCTGGCGCGTGGAGCTGCAGACATCCTTAGGCGGGAAGAACCAAAGGACAAGCAAAGAGTTGAGGGAAACAAGGCTTAAGGGCGGGACGGCGACAAGAGGGAAAAGAAGGCGGAATGAGAGAAGGAAGAGGGACGGGACGGCGGAAAGAAAGAGAGAGAAAAAGGCGGGAAGGAAATATATATTTTTATTATTAAAAGTAAAATATAAGTATAAATAAATATTAAATCATAAAAGAAAGAGATCGGGTCAGAGAAACGGGTACCTGGGTCGGGTCGGATCAGGGCAGATGTCACAACTGACCTGCGTGAAGGTTTTTTTCATCTTTTTAAAAATTTTCTAAGTGTTATAAATAAGTTAACCTTTCGACGCGTGGTTGTCGATAGGTTAATTCAGTTTCCTCTATCATGATTTGTGCGGGTAGGACCGTCACTTTCATTTAGTGGGATGACCAAACTTCACCTATAACTGACCTGCGTGAAAGTTTTCCTCATCTTTTCCTTAGAAATTTTTGCCGTTTTTTGTGTTTATGCGGGTTTTGCCGCTTTCCACACGCAACGACTTCTTTCCATATTTATGCGGTGAATACCGGCATTAGTCTGGAAAGTTCACAAGTATAAATGTAATACTAACCTGTTTATGCGGGTTTTGTCGCCTTCCACACGTAAGATCATCAGCGTCAATGTGATTTGGAGAATCATTTCCATTAGAAGTGGCTCTAGGCCTTTTCTTTACAAGCTTGGAATTGATCTACATGCAGCCTTTGTAATTGAGCTCCCTTCCATGTTCTTGGGATGGGGGCGTCATCGAGCCTTTCGAGCCGATATGCACTCGGTTTGGAATATCGTTGCTTACGCAATATGTAGTCTCCAACATTGAAGCTGCAGTTTCATCCGTGTTTTCCCCAACTGGGGTTCTACACGCATTAGCCTGCTTAGCGTCCATTACGCCACGAGGTGAGTGAGTTTGCTCTCCGTGGCGGAAAGGTATAGGATTAATTCCTCTCCCGCTTCTGGTGCTGTGAGTGTTGGGAGTTCGATCAAGCGTGACCAAATTTCCTGAAAAGCTGCTTCCGCTTCTGGTGTCCAGCGGAAGTGCGTTTTCTTGAAACAGTTTCTCAGCGTCGACACGAATGAGAACGACCTATCCGCATGATTTGCCAAGAAGCGGTTAAGTGCAACTAGGCGTCCATTCAGTGTCTGAGCTTGCTTGATGGTAGTAGGTGATTCCGTTTTGATAAAGGCTTCGACCTTTTCAGGGTTCGCTCTGAAGCTATCTTTTGTAACAATGACTCCTAAGAACTTCCCTTCTTCCATCCCAAAAAAACACTTGCTCGGGTTGAGCTTCATGTTTATCCTTCTGAGTGTGTTGAATGTTTCTTCGATGTCTTTCAACATCGCTTCTGGGTCAAGGCTTTTGATGACAAGGTCATCCATGTAGACTTCCAAGTTCCTCCCAATTTAGGCATGAAACTCTTTGTCCATCAGGCGTTGGTATGTGGACCCGGCATTCTTAAGTCCGAATGGCATCATTTGATAACAGAATGTGCCATCGGGCGTCCGAAATGCAGTTTTGTCCAGATCGTCAATGGCCATGTGGATTTGATGGTACCCTTTATACGCATCAAGGAAGCATTTAAGGCGAAACGGCGTTAACGAATCTACCTTAAGATCAATTTCGGGTAACGGGTAACAATCTTTGGGGCATGCTTTGTTCAAGTCTTTGAAATCTATGCACATGCGCCCTTGTTTGTTAGATTTTGGTATCGTGACGGGATTTGCAACCCATGTTTTATATCTGCTAATGCGTACGATGCCCGCGTCAAGGAGTTCCTTGACTTGGGTTCTACACGCGTTGGCTTGTTCCGCCCCTATTACTCTGCGCTTTTGTATGACTGGCGTAAAAGCCGAGTCACACTTGAGCTTATGCTCTGCCTTATTTCGAGGTACCAGTCATGTTAGCTGGTGTCGACGCGAAGGTGTCAGCGTTTTTAAGCGTTTGAGTGAAGGATTGTTTACTGCACTTGCCTTAGCTTGGGTAACCGGGGTAGTGTTCGTAAAAATTATGAACTCGCCGGTGTTCCCCCCAGTAGCTGGGGTTGTGGTTACCGGGGTTTTGAATCCCTGGAGAGGATTGTTTACTGCACTTGCCCCGGCTTGGGTAACCAGGGTAGTGTTCGTAAAATTTACTGCACTTGCCCCGGCTTGGGTAACCGGGGTAGTGTTCGTAAAATTTGTGTACTCGCAGGTATTCCCCCCAGTAGCTGGGGTTGTGGTTACCGGGGTTTCTTGGTCACTCGTTGGCCTTGGCAACGGAGTAACCTTAACCATCTTTCCAAAAGTTTGAAAAAACTGAAAAAGAATAAGTTATAGCTTTTTCCCACGGATGGCGCCAATGAAGAAACACTAATCGACCCCGGGCAGATTACGGATAATCTGGGGGTTAAATAGATGTTTCCCACGAGGGTTAGGTCCGGCAAAGATGGTTCTTCTGATGACCTGCAAAACAGACACCGTGAGCTCGTCACTGAGAAGGGGGGGTACCTCCTTGTGACCACCCTCCGGCGTGAGAATCAGACTAGATTGCTCTTGAATATAAGTGTATATTAAGAGAATGACTAGAGCAGATATCAGGTAATATATCCAGATAAGATATGAGATAAGATGATGATACCATTCCAAGATGTTGGAGTATTTATAGCCGAAGGTAGGTTTCCAAGCAGGTACAGCCGGCTGAATAGTGTTCCTGTTCTGCCAACTGTGGGCTACGCACATGCCATGCTGGTGGTTGGTGGGTAGGCAGCGGCTGATAGTGACCAGGCCGGCTGTGTACTATTCCTGTTCCACCAACTGCAGGCTATGCACGTCTTCCGACAGGTTGGTGAGTAGGCAGCGGCTAATAGTGACATACAGTACAAGAGCGTGCTGCTCGTCATACTGTTGTCAGTGAGCTGTCGTATCTTTGGTCAGATCTTTTGTCAATAACTCGTCAGGTACAGTACAAAAGATCCTCCAGTATCGTACGGACTGGCTCATTTGGGCGGGAGTTTTCTCGGCTTTGTGCGGGAGTGTTCCCGGCTTTGTGCGGGAGTGTTCCCGGCTTGCTCACTCCTTCAGGTGACATTACTGAATTATTTAAGAGTTAAGTGCCTTGTGCGTGTAGCCTTGCTGCGCGGGTAGCCTTCCCTGATGGCTAGTATCCGTAGCTACGGGAACAGGCGGAGTACGTCGACCATTGGGAGGCTTTTCCTGCGGGAACAGCTTGCGTACTGCGCGTAAGGACGTCACGTCTCTGAGCATGGTGGGTCCTGCGGATCCAGTTGGTTTCTGCGCAGACGTCTCTCCAAGGTCTTACGAGTTTATCCTTTGCGCAGACGTCCCTCTTGAAGGTGAGTCTTGCGGGTTCAACTGCGCAGACGTCCCTCTTTGAGGTGAGTCTTGCGGGTCCAACTGGGCTCTGCTGGGACCTACCTCTTCAGGTATACGCATGGATGAGTCTAAAGTTTTGGCCATCACCACGTGTCCCACACCCCAATCATTGCATGATGTTCGTAGTTTTCATGGGCTCGCATCTTTCTACTGACAATTTATTCGGAATTTCAGCACTATTGTGGCTCCTATTACGGAATGCTTAAAAAGTTCTAAGTTTACTTGGTCATTGGCTGCACAACACTCTTTTGATGTCCTTAAAGCCGCTGTCACGCAAGCCCCTGTTCTCGCATTGCCAAACTTCGAGCATGTTTTCCAAGTAGAATGTGACGCATCGGGTATGGGTATTGGGGGTGTATTGAGCCAACAACATCGACCCATTGCATTTTTTAGTGAAAAGTTGAGTGACGCAAGACGAAGATATAGTACGTATGATAAAGAATTTTATGCAATAATTCGCAGCCTTGAGTATTGGCGTCACTACCTTCTTCCCGGTGAATTTATTCTGTACTCGGACCATCAAGCTCTTAAATTCATCCAAGGCAAAGCAAAGTTAAATCCACGCCATGCAAAGTGGGTCGAAACTCTTTAGGATTTCACATTCGTTATCCGCCATAAAGCGGGTTCTGAGAACACCGTCGCTGATGCGCTAAGCCGTCGTCCAGCTTTTATGACTTCAGTCATTTTTGAGGTAACCGGGTTTGACTCATTTTCCACTTTATATCAAGATGACCCTGACTTTCATAGTATTTGGCAAAAGTGTAAACATGTACCGTATCAGTGTTTCGTCCAAAAGAAGGGACTTCTTTACAAAGGAAATCGTTTATGCGTTCCGCTCGTCGTTTCGTGAAGCGATTATCCTTGAGTGCTATCAGGGGGCACTAGCAGGCCATTTTGGGAGAGAAAAGACTATTTCATTGGTGCGAGATCGATTTTTTTGGCCAAAAATATCAAAAGAAGTTTCCAAGATATTGAAGAGGTGTCGTGTTTGTCATGTGGCCAAAACTCATCACACGAACCAAGGATTGTATACACCGTTGCCTACACCCGCTCGGCCTTGGGAGGATGTTAGTATCGATTTTGTCTTGGGTTTACTGTTGACACAACGAAAAAAAGATTCCGTTATGGTCGTGGTTGATCGTTTTTCTAAGATGGATCATTTTATTCCGTGTGTTAAAACATTTGACGCGTCGCAAGTAGCGCGTCTTTATTTTGCAGAAATCGTTCGTTTGCATGGGGTGCCAAGGTCTATAAGATCGGATAACGACATGAAGTTTGTTAGTCACTTTTGGCGCACGTTATGGAAGCGTTTGGGTGCAAAGTTACAGTTTAGTAGTTCACACCACCCTCAAACGGATGGTCAAACCCAGGTGACAAATCGGAGTTTGGGGAATCTCCTTCGCAGACTTGTTGGTGATAACCCAAAGAAGTGGGATCTTGTTCTACCTCAGGCGGAGTTCGCGTATAATCGGTCGAACCATAGCTCGACCGGGCGTAGCCCATTCTTTGTTGTTTATGGATGCAACCCGTTCACCCCGCTTGATCTGGCTCCTTTTTCGGAGTTTGAACATTTTAGTGCTGATGGAGATGAGCAAGCCTCTCAAGTTAAACTTTTGCATGAACATGTAAGGGAGCAAATTGTTAAACACAATTTACAGTATCAAGCAAGAGTTAATAAACATAGGCGCAAGGTGGTTTTTAACGAAGGGGACCTCGTTTGGGTTTACTTGCGCCGGGAACGATTTCCGCAGGGGCGGTTCGGGAAGCTTCATCCACAGGCTGACGGGCCTTTCCGTGTTCTTAGGCGCATCAATGATAATGCGTACAAAATTGATCTACCAGGCCATTACAAGGTCTCTGCCACTTTCAACGTTGCTGATTTGTCCCCGTATGCGCCAGATAACGAAGCTGACTCGGAGTCGAGTCCTTTTTTAGAGGGGGAAGATGATACGGATCCGGATACAACTCGTGGCTAGAAAGGAGCGCCGGTTTTTGTCTCAACCCATCCAACCAATTATTTGCATCTATCTTTTATTTTAAGTATTTATCTTTTTACGTATGGTGAGGATTTTTATTCCATGTTTATTCCTTTTTTGTTGGGTGTTTGTTTTCCTATTTAAACAATGGTAATTCTAGGTTGGATGGTTAAGTTTTGATAATAAGAATTTCTTTGTTTTGAACAAGTGTTTTTGTTCACTGTCGTGCGGGCATTCGACGGCAGGTTATCATGCTAGGGTCTTCTAGCGCTTGCTTGTATACGAATCCGTATCAGAAATGGAATGGAGTATTGTAACGGAATAAAAACAGGGGTATGTTGATTATATCAATAAGACCATTAGTAGAAACTGAACTCTAATATGTTCGTTCAGTCATAATCAAGTATATAAACTTAATCAAGGAACTTACTTGATGGAATTCATACCTTAGAGAAAGATGATCCAATGATCGATTCCGGTTCGGTTCCTGTTATGATGCCTTGCCGGTTCTAATGAGTAAATCCTTGTAGAGAATATTACGTGTGTGTTTCTCGTGGTCTAAACCCTTTCTAAATATAAAAATACCCACCGGTTAAAACTCTTTGACCAAGTCGGCTCCTCTTGAACAACTCAGATACTCAAAGGAGTATGACACTCTTCCCTTTCCTCGATTATAGCAAGACTTTACTTTTTTGGGTGAGTGGGGCTTCTATCTGTTGGACAATCGACTTCCTTCACTCAACAATATGCTACATTGGTCATCGACCTTTGTGTTCGATGCACACGGACTTCTTCTGGACGTTACCATGTCACTATTGATGTCCCATCAATAGATGCTTTCGAGTCTTTTACCATTTTAGTTTTTAAGCTATTAGAGTTGTGAGTATTTTGTCTACTTGTGGTGAGCCCACATACGTTATTGATCACCCTCTTAGTACATGGGTCTCAAGATAGTATATAAAAATCTTCCCGAAACATAAAACATCTATAAATTAATAATCTCAACTAGTTTTATACATTTATAATCTTCCGGAAACATAAAATACAATTAAACATCTATAGATTAATAAGCTCGATAAAATTAAAAATTTGTCTAGTCTCAACTAGGGACTAGTGCAAAGTTGGATCACAATCGATAAAATAATAAGATAATAACTTTTTTGAAATCCTAGTGTGTATATATATATATATATTGATCCCAACGAAACTACAAAATTAATAATTACTAAAAAATTTCAATTTCTACGACTGTTTAGTAAAAAATGAATCCATAGTCATTTGTTCTTTTGTTGAATTTCAAATCTATATTAAGTTCATATTCAAATCTCCTCATTGCATTTAATAGTTGGGGCATTGTATTCTCGTATAGCAACTAAAAGTTGTGAAGAGTTGTTGCTGCCTTGAACTTGTTTTTGTAATTTACTTTTCGGTACAATGAACCAACTTTTTACTTATTCAAAAACAATGAACTTGACAAATTCAATTAATTTGTGAATGTACATTGCATTGAAACTTTAAAGGTCATACATAAAACATATTAAAGTTAATAGATTATTAATTTATTGATATAATAGTATCTCGCTCAATTAATAAAATATTTTGATTCTAACATTATTAATTTATAAATATTTTCGTGTATATAAGATTAACACATGAAACGTGCAAACATGTCCAAACATATATTGTTTCTTGATGTTGTGTTACTTTGGATTTTACCTCACCCAACTACTACTTAAATTTAATAAACTCGTCCACCTGTATATTTGATAAACAACGGATAAAAAACTGTTATCTGTTGCCGGGAGAAAGGGTATTAAAGTAACTACACATGGGTGAAAGTAGTGAAGTGCATGTTTATGGTTCTTGTCATCTATTGCTTTATTTCCTTTTCTCCCACTCTTAATCAATTATATCTTTCTTTAATGCTTTCTTCTTCCTCCTGCTTCCGACTTCAATTCCACCCATTCAACAAGTTTTTTTTAGTTTTCTCATCATATAAACAAGTTCAAAATGGAAGATCTTCATGCTTCCAAGAAAAGGCAAGTACACTCTTCATCAAGATCAAGATCAATATCGAAATTAAGATTTCTTGTTTCTTTTATTATTTTACTTATAACTTGTATATGAATATGACTCTAAAAGCACAAAAAGTTTTCATCTTTTTATGATTGTTTTTGCAAGATGGGAAGGTGGTTGATAAGATTGTGGTGAAAGTGAAACTTGAAGAAAATGAAGGGAAAAAGAAGAGTGAACAAAACCCTTCTTGTGATTGTTGGTCTTGGAGGAAATATGGTCAAAAACCCATAAAAGGATCTCCTTATCCAAGGTTTTTGTTGTTGAAATTTAGTTTGTTCAATTATTTTCTTATACTCACTCAAGATGTTTTTTAAATCATAATAAACCAACATATTCTTTTTTTAGTTTGCGCAGAAAATTCCTAAAAATTACTGTTAACTCATCGATATAAATTATATACTCTTATATCAACATTGTTACACACTTGAAACTTTATTTAATCAACTTTTTTTTTTTTCAGTTTATAAGGTAGCAAATCAATTTTTTAACAAGGTTCACAAAATACATGTATTGTAAACATATTTAAAAAGTATGAATAATGATTTAGTATGATATTAATAGTTTCTTTTTAGTATATTCCATACTAAAAAGTTCTTCTATTTTGGGAAGAAATTATAGGATTCCTACTTTTAGCATTTATCAATATAAAATTTCACAAATGTGTGATATTCCTGGTCTCCTAGTTAAAAACGTTATAACTATCTTTTTATTTACACCTAAAATAATGGTAGTACAATTGCCCCCAAAATATTATTGTTATCCTGATTTTTAAACATGTTGATGAATAAACAACATAAGTTAAAAAGGGTACAAGCAAGGCTTGCACATATAAACCATGTGTAAAATATGTATGCGCTAAATGTATAGAGGTGGTATTTACCAATCACTCAATTCCACCAACTTAAAACATCAATTATTGCTCATAAAGTTGTTTTTTTTTTCTAATATTTTTTTATAGGGGATACTACAAATGCAGCACATCAAAAAGTTGTTTAGCCAAGAAACAGTGGAGATATGTAGAACAGATGCATCCATGCTTATAGTCACCTACACTTCTACCCATAATCATCCAAACCCTAATATCCCCAAACAAGCCAAAAATAAACCAATATCAAAAGACAATGCAACCTGCGAACCCGATCAAGAGATTGAAGAGCAAAAGCCTGTTATCAAGCTTGGAAGCGATGATTTTCACATCATCAAAACTCTAGAAGACGAAACCTGCTTGGCAGTAAATCTTGAAAATACATTCAATGATGAAGAACCGCTAACATATCCCGATCTTATGAAATCTTCAACATCAAAAACGGAAGAAAACGACTTCTATGATGAACTTGAGGAGTTACCCATGTCTTCCTCATCATTCAAAAGTTTCATAAGTAGTAACTTTTTTGAGGAAAGACTTCTTGTTCAACCTTCTTAACAAGTGAACAAAAATATGTAATTACATTTAGTTGTGATAATCTAAAACCAACTAGTAATAATGATCCCGCTAAACTATTAGTGGAACTAGATCTCTATCAAATGTATCCAGCGTTATAGTTTTCTTATAGTTGGACCCTTTAATTTGTCACATGTAGAGTTCAATGTAAATAAGGTTTATATCTTGAACTCGTTAGTTAAAAAGTTTTCATTTCACACGTTGCGTATCATGCTAAACTAAAGATGGTTAGTGATGATCTTGCGTTCGTTAACTTAAGATGGTCCCAAGATCGATGTTTGTGTTCTGATAATTTTAAGATTACATAATCAAGAGGTTAAGTTAGTGCACACGGGCAAATGTGTTGTGAGCATAAGTGGGAATATCATTTGCCATTTGGAAGCATGCATGTACTTTTTTGGCACTCAAAAAGGCTGTGATAGAATCTACTAGCTACAAGGTGGACGACAAACTTTTTGGTTTTGTTGATTTCTTAGCACGAGTGGTTGTATATTCTCTTTTTCTAACATGCCAAATCTAGAACATCCAAAGATTCTAACAAGTGGCCGGTTAGGCTTTTAGGGTCGCGATGCCATAAACAAATGCAAACTAACTATGTTTACAAACCCAAAAGAAAATCTATTACTTTTACTAATCATGTATAAGTTATTTGCTAAAATCTATTGCTTTAAAAAGAAGTTCTATAAACAACCATGCATGGATTTAAGCAACCAATAGGGTGGTGGTCCGTTGACAAAAACAAAGTCTTTAAACATCCGGATTTGAGATGACAAGATCTTGGGTTCAAGTCACACATAAAACAAAGACTGAAACAAAATTGGTCGTTATGAGAAAGTGGATTTGAAGAAATGCACCATATATGCTATCACACAACTAAATTATAATAATAGAAAAATACTTTACGAGTTAGAGCATCTACAACAGGGGAAAACCCCCTTGTTTGGATCTACATGGCACCAATAAACAAGAAAGTAACTCCATCATTGTAGCCATTAAATTTGTGGATAAAGTCATTTTCTACAAACTTCAACAGATCCCGATTCAAGATAAATTCACGAGGAAGTGGTATTTCTTTAGGATCTACTCCAGCGTTTAGAAATTGGTTAATAGGTAAAGATACATGTACTTGATGCCCTGCCCAAGAGAGAGACCCAAGTCCTAGTAACCCCGCTAAATGGTGATTCAACATAGATTCTACATCTTGAAACCAAGCCAGTTTTGGAGCAGTTTATGAAGGACTTTAAATGTGACCCACTTTCTCTCTCTTTCTCTCATATACATATATACACACTATATATAGTTTTAATATTTTTTATTTGGTTTATAGAGGTTTGTCGTTGTGGGAAAAAAGTGAGTTTTGAGAATTTTGAGAAAATATTGGAATCAAATGTGACGATGAGGTATCGGTTTATATAAATTTGTTGTTATAGATGCTCTTAAGACTTCTTTATAAGATGTTTGAATTTGATTGAGTAGACTTTTTAAGATAATGAAGTTGCAATTTTTGAATAGTTAATAGTAATAATAATTGTGTGAGCATCTTTTCCACATATATTTAAGTTTATGTTCAAAATGTCTACGGCGTGATTAATAATAATAATAATAATAATAATTTCAATAATGATGATGATGATGAACTCTATAATAGGTTGTTTTTAGCTAGCTAGATGTGTTAATTTGTTGAATCTGAAGTACTTAGAAGTGACGCTTGACTATTAAGAACAAAAATTGTAATAGGAAGCTCCAATGGTGGCGACACTATGAGGGTGATGGTTGCAGACGCAAAGAGGGAGGCACGTGCGGGTGGCGAAGACAATTTTAATGGTGGCAAAAAACGAGGATAAGGGTGGAGATAGAGGGGTCAACAGTGGTGATGAGGAGTTGACACGTCTTAGTTTAACTTTTATGAAAGATACACGGCCTTAATCTTACCCGTTCTCTAATTTGAGTGATCCAAATTGACCAATTTTTTTAATTTAAGACCATGAACCACATACAAATTTATTTTGCTCCAATTAGCCCAGTTTTTTTCAAATAAGTTATGTTTATCAGTCCTAAATTTAGCATTTATTCACTCATAAATAATATTATTTAAATTATAAAAAAAATTGAATGTCAACGATAAAAAAAATTAATCGCGTCTTAAACAAATGTTCAACTACGAGCCCTACTTAATGTAAAATAAAATACTAGAGTTTTGAGAGTGGTGGCAGTATGACTTTTGTATAGATGAATAGATGATACGTCATTTTGGTAGTCGAATAATAAAAAAACTTTATTGTTGAAGAATTGGAATAATAGATCCAATATAAGTTTGTTGTTAGTTTAAGTTAGGTTAGACTTGGACCCATGAACACACACACGTCACAATTGGTTCAGTTATCACTCACCAAGCCCACTTCTACCGGTGCTAGATGGAGCGGTTTAACTAACACTTCCTTTTACCTTTGTATATTATAAACTAAAAGCCCATCACAAGGTAAACTCATCACAATGGGTAACCACATCACCTCTCATAGCTCAACACGGGTCTTACTTCCCGATGGAACGGTTCGGGAATACACCGGACCCGTGACAGTGGCCGAGCTCATGCTCGACCACCCACAACAAGTGGTGGTCGAGTTCAGCCACCCAGTTGGGAAAAAACCCAAACCGTTGGTGGCTGATGTTACATTAGAGAATAATAAGGTGTACTTGATGGTGGCCATGAAGAGTGGGAAGCTGGCTGCGCCTTCGATATCGTTGGAAGAAGCACGACGGATTCTTTTGAGGACGGATGCGGTTTTGACTGCCTACACCGGGTTTATTCCGGTTTTTGCAAGAATGTGTCCGGCTGCGGTGGTTAAGAGTAATAAGAAGAAGAAGGTGGTGGTGAAGTGGCCGACGGTGGAGGTGAAGCCGGAGGTGGTCGTTGGACCGGAGGATGGTTATTACTTGAGCCGGCAGTTGTCGGTGAAAAGATCATGGAAACCGAGTTTGGATACGATTAAAGAGAAAGGGGTTAAGGAGAAGATCCGACATTGGTTGGTTTAAATCGTTTTTAAGTACAAGAAAAAAAGGATGTTTTGTTAAGGGTGAAGACGTTAAAAACTATGAGATGCTCTTATATACATGATGTATAGAAAATAGTTAAAACAAAGCGATTGTAAAAAAGTGTGGCGGTTACGTAACCATCTTATTTATTACCGTCTATTGATCATGTATAACTAAGTGTATTCTGAAGTTTACGTATTCCTAAACATAATATTGATTTTGAAATAAGTGTAATGTAACTATTTGAGGCTTTGGTTTCTTTGTTGCTTAGGTAGACGTTTGAAATAATAGTTATTATGTTTTTTTTTCATAAATTTAAAAACTTAATTATAAAACCATACATAAATCAAATTGGAACGTAATGAACTCATCACACACCCCACTTAATTAAAATGTGTCATCTCACCAACCCTAAATCCATCACATTTTGATGGAATTTAGTAGGGGTGGTGGTGCGGTGTGATAGAACATTTTTCCGGCCACCTTCACCGGACCTTATTCCGGCCAATTTTCCGGCCACCTTCAAACACCAACCAACCACCAAACACCAACCTTTTTCCGGCCACCTTCATCCTTTTTCCGGCCAAACACCAACCAACAAACCACCAGATCCGTACCCGACGACACTACCAACCACCAGATCCGTTCATCACGCACCAGATCCGTTCATCACCGGAGCTCCGGCAAGAAAAAATCACCGGAAAAAAGGCCAAACACCAACCAACCAACCATTTTTTCCGGCCAACACACTCCCCTCCAACGTTCCATTTCCTCGATTTCCACCCCATCACTTGCGTGATGGCCATCACGCAACCCACCCATCACTTGCGTGATAAACCACCGGCGGTGGTGTGGGTGAAGCCATCACGCGTGATGGGCCTTCCTCACGCGGTGCCCCTGGTGGCCTTATATGAAGGACCGGATTTGGTAATTGCATGCGGTAGAATCGTAAGCGTTCTTATTTTTTAAGTATTCAAATAATTAAGTTCTTTATAATAATTATTATATATAACAATTTAGAAGAAGTTTGGTGCTCCCATTGAACCATTTTACGGCACCGTATTATATATGACAATTTTGAAGGACCGGATTTGGTAATTGCACACCCAACTGGCAATTTTTGATGATGTGGACTAAATATGCTGATGAGGCTCTTGTTGTGTTAATAATTTCTTTTGATGTAATTTGAATTTTTTATTGCGTTAAAAATAAAATAGCCCAAATTGATTTATGATGAGAGGCATCAGGCACGTATAAATCTAGAGACATCATTTTGGACCCAGACTAGTGGATTTCGATTCACCTTAGGGCTTAGACCGATCCAGTAAAGTTGGCCCAAATAGTAGAGGATTTTGCCTACACAATAAAAAATAAAGTAACTAGAAAAAGATAATACTTTTATGGATAAAAAATGTTAATTAGAAGTTCATTGGCGAGTTAGTCGTTCATTGTCTCTATGGTTTTACCCATCATCATTTTGGTACTTCCTGCCCGAAAAACTACAGGTCAGACTTAGATAGAAGGCAACGTGAGAAATTTAAATTTTAAAGACCCAATTACAAATTTTGTCCTTTAAAAAAAGGCAAATTACGGTTCGTGTCCTTTACTTGCAGGCGGTGTCCTTTAAACTTTTTTTTCCTACAAGTTTTGTCCTTTACGCTAACTGGGTTAGAAAAAGTCAGTTAAATGCCCTCACGTGAGACGCATGTGAGGGCATTTTTGTCCTTTCTTATATCTCTGCAACTAAGCCTCTGTATCACTCTTCCCCCTCCCTGTCGATCGAATCAATTCCCGGCGATCAGAAACCTTAAACCCTCGTGTGTCCGACGCGACTAATCAATTAGGGCTTCAATCAATTGCACATCATTCTCAGAACTTAAACACGTAAGATGGATGATCCTCCTCATCCTCCATTCTACATTCGTGAAGCTGATGAACAATCAAATGCTGATGCGTTTTATGGTAAGTTAAAACTTTAGGGTTTATAATTGGGTTTATTTAACTAACAGCTGTTTAATCTTGTTTGTATAGTAAATAATCCACATTTGTTCACGATCAAGATGCACCATGGTGGCAGTTTCACTAAATTTCCAGGACGGGTTTATAAGAGAGCCGTTGTCCATTATGTTGACATGCTAGATATTGACAAGTTTTCAGTTCACGAGCTTGATCGAATCTTGCTTGAATTATCCTATCCTACAGATAAGGTTAGATTCTACCATTATGTAGTACCGGGTTCAGATTTGGATTGGGGGCTTAGAGCTTTGGGAAGTGATGATGATGTTAGGGGATTTGCTAAGTATATTGGAGCTTTTAATCAGTTAATGAATGTGTATGTTGAGCATGAGTTCACCTCTGTACACACATACTTCTGCTCAACCTCAAAGTTTACCATTGAAGAGATAACAAATGAGGAGTTTCTTGCAAGCGAGGTCGTACTAGATAAAGCAAACTCAGTTAAGAAAATGTTGTTGTTGGAATGGCAAGATAGCACAAATGAGGTAGTTGTGGAACAAGACAAACAGGATGCAAATGTGAATGTTCAAGAAGAGAATAATGTTGGTGTTGTTGAACAACAAGACCAGATTGATATATGTCATGAGGATCCAGAATTTGACCCTATGTTTGGAGAGGATGCTTTTGGTGTGCAACCTACAAATGAGGTGGAGATTGATTACAATGGTGATGTAGATGGAGGTGGGGATGGGGGTGGATATGGTGTGCAGCCTACAAATGAGGTGGATATGGAGGTGGGGATGGAGGTGGGGATGGAGGTGGGGATGAAGATAGTGAAGATTCTTCAATTTCAGATGAAGAAAGTGGAGATGAGTCTTCAAGTTCAGATGAAAGTGGAACTGATGATAGTAGGGATTCTAACTATGAAATGAGAGATGAGAGTTCTGATGATGATGAACATCTAGAGGGTTGTCCAGTTAAGAAACCAAAGAATGTGAAGAAATCTAAGAACAAAAAGAAATCTAAAAATGTTAAGAAAACTAGGGATGGTGATGAAGATTCAGAAAGTGATTCAGATAGTGACTTCAACTATGAAGATGGTGAAATACATGATGTAGATGTAGATATGAGGGATTTCAGACTGCATACTGATTTTGAAGTTGAACAGCAGGATGCAAATTGTAGTTTAGAGGTTTTGGACATAGAAACGGATGATGTGATGTTGGATAATGATAGGATGTATAATGAGAAACAAAGAAATGAGGGGGACATGGATTATCTTTTCCATGTGGGACAAGTTTTTGGTACAAAAGCAGAGGTGAAGGATATGATCAAGGCACATGCAGTTGAAACAAGAAGACAAATTAGGATAAGAAAAGATGATTTGGTAAGGGTCAGGGCTGTGTGTGAAGGAGATATGGAAGTGCAGGGGGGTGGATCTAGCAGTGCTAATAAAGATGAGGGACCAGTCCAGAAAAGTATTGGGGGTAGGGGAAAAAGGAAAGACCCACTTGCTATTAGATGCCCTTGGTTACTGTTGTTGTCATACCAAAAGAGAACAGCTTCATGGAAAATTACAAGGTTGATAAATGAACATAAATGCCTTCAATCTAGGGAAATTTATGCTTGCACAGCCGGGTTCCTCTCAAACCATTTGGTTACTGATCTTCAAGATGACCCAAAGCTGAAAGTTAAATCCATCAAAGAAAGGTTTCAAAGGAGGTTTGAAGTTGGTGTGTCTGAGATGAAAGCTTATAGGGCAAAGATGTTGGCCAGGGAACATATAATTGGAAATTTCAAAGGCCAATATGGGTTATTGAGGGATTATATTGAAGAGTTGAAGAGGACTAATCCAGATACAACAGTGAAGCTTGAATTAGAAGAATGCTCAGATCCAACATCTGAGACAAGACAATTCAAGAGGATATACATCTGTTTGGGGTCTTTGAAAAAGGGGTTCAAAGCAATAGGTAGGGATCTGTTGGGACTGGATGGGGCTTTCCTTAAAAGTGCTTGGCCTGGTCAACTTTTAACAGCAGTTGCTCTAGATCCAAACAATGGATACTACCCTGTTGCATATGCTGTAGTTGAAGCTGAAACATTGAACTATTGGGAATGGTTCTTGGAATGCCTTGGTGATGACTTGGATATAAACAACAGATCCAAGTTTACCTTTATGAGTGACAGGCAAAAGGGTCTTATACAGGCTGTAGATAAGTTGTTTCCTTCTGCAGAGCATAGGTTTTGTGTGAGGCACATTGAAGATAACCTAAGAACACTCTTCAAAGGAAAGCTTTTAAGGGATGCTCTTTGGAAGCTGGCTAGATGTACATCACCTACACAATATGAGAGAGAGATGAACAACCTAAAAAACTTGAACAAAAGGTGTCATCTTTGGGTATCTAAGATCCCACCAGAAACATGGTCAAGGTCACACTTCTCTGGTAAGTTTTTAATTTTGTATCCTTTATTCTCTCATAACTTTCAAGTTTTGTCCTTTATCTGTTGTGTTTTGTTATAATAGGTAGAGCAATGTCTGATGTGTTGACCAACAACATGTGTGAATGTTTCAATTCAAAGCTGGTAGATGGAAGGGACAAGCCTATTATCACATTGCTGGAATACATCAGAGAATATGTGATGAGGAAGATTGTTACTGTGTTGAAGGTAATTGATAGGTCATCAGGGTTACTAACACCATATGCTACACAAATTATGGAGTCAGTGAAGAAGGAAGCAAGCAGGTGAGTTGTATGTGAATATTTACTTGTCTTGTAAATGATGTGAATGGTTTACATATTTGGATGATAGGTACTCTGTGCATTGGAACGGTGAGGATCATTATCAGGTAACAGGTCCATATGGTGATCAGTGTGTAGTGAACATGAGCACAAGTACATGTGCATGTAGGAGATGGGAGATAACTGGGATACCTTGTAGACATGTGGTGGCATGTATTTGGTTGAAGGGTGCACATGACAGATCTGTTGGCAGGCCAGAAACATTTGTCAAACCAATTTACACAATGGATAGGTGGAAGGCAGTGTATAGCTACAAGGTGTATCCCATCAATGGTAAGAGTATGTGGCCCACATCACAAGTCCCAATCCAGATCACAGCTCCTAAATTAAAAAAGCAAACTGGAAGGCCAAAGAAATCAAGGAAAAAGTCAGCAGTGGAAAGGGAAGATGGTGGTTCAAGGAAAAAGTCAAAGGTTGATGCAAAGGGCAAGGGAAAGGCTGTGGAGGGTGAAGGCCAGAAAGTGAAGGCAGTGAGAAAGACAAAGCCAAAAGGATCAAACACTTGTGGGACATGTGGTCAAAAGGGTCACAACAAGAGATCATGCATGAAAAATTTTGCAGATTAATGTGCCTACTGTTTGACTGTTTTTGTAGTTTTTATGACTTTATGGTATGGATATTTTTATGACTGTTTTTGCAGATTAAGTTGTTAGACTTTTTTTGAAGTTTTTCATGGTATGGATGTATTAAGTTGTTGTCTGGACTTATTTTAAGTTTTTCAAACACTTGTATGGATGTATTAAGTTGTTATGGATGTATTAAGTTTTTCATGTAATGGTTTGGCAGTTTTTACTTATTTGCAGATTGTGCATGATGTGCAGATAGATGGATGTGTAGATAGATAGTGCACAATGTGCAGATAGATGGATGTGTAGATAGATAGTGCACAATGTGCAGATTGTGCATGATGTGCAGATAGATGGATGTGCAGATTGCAGATTGTGCATGATGTGCAGATAGATGGATGTGCAGATTGCAGATTGTGCATGATGTGCAGATAGATGGATGTGCAGATTGTGTATGATGTGCAGATTGTGCATGATGTGCAGATAGATGGATGTGTAGATAGATAGTGCACAATGTGCAGATTGTGCATGATGTGCAGATAGATGGATGTGCAGATTGCAGATTGTGCATGATGTGCAGATAGATGGATGTGCAGATTGTGTATGATGTGCAGATTGTGCATGATGTGCAGATAGATGGATGTGTAGATAGATAGTGCACAATGTGCAGATTGTGCATGATGTGCAGATAGATGGATGTGCAGATTGTGTATGATGTGCAGATTGTGCATAATGTGCAGATTCTGCATAATGTGTAGATTGTGCATAATGTGTAGATAGTGCACAATGTGCAGATTGTGCATCATGTGTAGATAGTGCACAATGTGCAGATTGTGTATTCAATCCATCCAAAAGTCCAAAATAAACTAACCAAAGATTCAAAATAAACTGATGATACATTGCTTAAAAGGGATCCAAAATTACATCCAAAATAAAGTCAAAATACATAATACTTAAACTGCATAAAGTCCTAAATTAACTAATAAAGTCAAAATACAAATAGTCAACAACTTCAAATTCAGTCAACTAGTTAGATTTTCATTGCAATTACAATTGCAATGAAAATGATCCAACTAATGACCAATCTGTTCTTCATCTTCCTTGCTTGTTCTTTATAACTCTCTAAACTTTGTTCAACCTTGTTTTTCGACTTCAATAAGCCCGGGATAATCTCCAATGCCCGTTCACACATTGGTGGGTCACGCCATCCAAGAAAGGGGCAATCCGATGTCTGGAAAAGAGGAGAAACATGAAGTATAAACAATTGACTGGAACTTAAATCGAATTACACACTTACCATGTCCGGACAAGAGAAAAACCGACGACCTGGATTTCTATCAGTCCATGAAGTTCGAACAACTGCTACCTTGCCACAAACACAGTAAGCCATCATCAATTGAGCCCTGGTATTTGAATTTCGCATCGAGCCCTAATTGATTGAAGCCCTAATTGAGTCGCGTCGGACACGAGCCCTAATTGAAGCCCTGATTGAAGCCCTAATTGAGTCGCGTCGCCGGAGAATTGAATCGATTGAAGGACACACTGATGGAAAAGAGGGGGAAGAGTGATACAGAGGCTTAGTTGCAGAGATATAAGAAAGGACAAAAGTACCCTCACATGCGACTCACGTGATGGGATTTAACTGACTTTTTCTAACCCAGTTAGCGTAAAGGACAAAACTTGTAGGAAAAAAAAGTTTAAAGTACACCGCCTGCAAGGAAACTTAGAAAAGGACACGAACCGAAATTTGGCTTATTTTAAAGGACAAAATTTGTAATTCTGTCAATTTGAAATGTTGTACAACCTCAATGAAAAAGCTTTTTCTCATCTCTTGACAATCTCATCCAACTTTTGTCAATCTCGTAAAACATTTGGTTATGTTAGTTCAGGTAATTAACATGGAACAAGTCGTATGTCATGTAAGATTTCTTTTCAATCTAGAATCTTAGCATATGTAATCTCTCGAGACATGAAAGTCTCACGGTTTAACATTTACGAGATTCATAGAACTAAATATATTGTAAACACATGTTAGATCTTTGTGAGTGTTACCGATGATAGTAACATGAAAAGGTGAGTTTGATATAATATAACGGGGAATATTAAGTCGCTTTCTAAAAGTGGAAAGCACATGCACACCACGTGAAGGGTCATCCACAACTCTTGGTGAAATTTGATTCACTTTACTTTGCCATTGGCCCAACCAAACCCTCATCGTACTATTTTTTAATCCTTTTTTTGTATTCATACTTGAATCGCTTAAAATAATGTCACCATGCCCTCAATCTGATAAGGATGTGTTTTTTAACACCTTTTGGATTTGGGAACTATCCTCAAAATACAAAAAAACACTCGAGTGAATCTTTTAAAACAGACATTAATCGTTGTAAGGCCCCGTTACCGGTAGCTCTACTTTCGTGTTGGATTTACTCATAAACGCAGTTCTAAATATCAGAGTTAATTAAAACATTCGCGGAACATTAAAAACATTCAAATCATTACATTCCATAACCATAATTCTTGTCTTATCGAGCATTCATAGTCATTTTAAAAACAAAACATAGTATTTTAAAATAAAACATCATAGCAAAATCTTCAGATGTCAGCTTCGTCCAACTCTGCCATGTGTCCTCCTCAAGCTACCTGCCTCATTCTACTCACCTGCGTGCATACTAAAAGTCAGCTACGCTGAGTGAGTTCTAGTTAATCACATACTCATACAATACCTTCTTATATTTCATACTTAACCTCTTAACTTTCTTTCATACACACATAAGTGCGTATACTTTCATTATTATCTTCATACTTTCTTTACATACATAATCATACGTTTTAAAGAGCCTTTCGCCCTATAACCTCACAGATATTATAAGGGTCTGGTCCCTAACATCACAGATATTATTAGGGTCTGGTCCCTAACATCACAGATATTATTAGGGTCTGGTCCCTTTTATTCATATAACTGTACCGTACCTGTTCATACATACTTTCCTTGACAATACGTGCAATCTCCCAAGAGCGTTCACGTACCACCATCATAACATACATACATTATGCATACATCATATATTCATACATACATCATATCTTTCATCATACTTATCAATCATATCTTAACTACCACCTGACGGTGCATGCAATATCCGAAGATCGTTCACGCACCGTCAAACATCATCATACATAAATCATACAAGGCATACACTTACCACTTAAGATAAGTGTATTAACTATCACATCGAGTATGCACACAGCCCCGAAAACATAACAAGGAAGTGGGGCTAGAAACTCACCTGAATCCTGTTACGCTCTCCGTTAATCGTTATTCCCTTCTTGAGCTGTGCACGTCTAACTGTATAATATTTACATGTATCAATTAACTACTACTACTCATGTTGTATTTCTATCTTTATATAACCCACAACGAACGGGGTCCGGGGGCAGCGCCCCTGGCAGCGGGGTCTAGGGGCGGCAGCCCCTAGCAGGGTCAAGGGGCAGAGCCCCTGGCTGGAGTCGAGCTGCCAGGTCAGCTTGGAAAAATTTTATTTCCATTAACTGTCTTAACACATTTTTCATTAGGTTTTTAATTTATTTTCTAATTCGCTAACTCCAGCGAACTTATCATTAAGCGAACTTAACAATAAGCGAACTTAACATTAAGCGAACTTACTGTAAGCGAACTTAGTGTTAAGCGAACTTAACATTAGGCGAAGTTAAGCATTCAGAGAACTTAACATCAGGCGAAGTTAAGCATTCAACGAACTTAACATCAGGCGAAGTTAAGCATTCAGCGAACTTAAAATCAGGCGAAGTTATGCATTCAGCGAACTTAACATCAGGCGAAGTTATGCATTCAGCGAACTTAACATCAGGCGAAGTTATGGCTTGGCGAACTTATCACCAGGCGAAGTTATGCAGTAGGCAAAGTTCACAGTAGGCGAACTTGCCTTCAGCGAAGTTATCCAGTGACGGCCACTGGTTTAGTTTAACTCCGCTAATCGGCTACATTTCAACGTATAAACCTTTTTACCATTCTCGTAATCGATCCCATGGCCAACTTTGGATAAGACTTGACCCGGACAAGCGTAAAGTTTGGACCTTTAGGCTTAAAACGTTCAATAAGGTTTTCTTTAACGGGCCACTCATAATCGCAGATTCGTTAGGTTCATTTTAACATCAAGTTTGCCACTTTAATACTAGTTTAGGCCCGATCTACTATGGGTTTAAGTCTCAAGACTAACCGTTTATGAAAACGTAAACTTTAACATGGAGAACATACCTTTAACGCGTTTGAAGGTTACGGTATAGCTTGGTTACGAAAGTTAGGCCTCGAATCTATCTTGTATCACGAGAATATATCCAGAATCGATGCTTGTGTGGCTCGGATCTCACCTTCACTCTCGGCCGAAGGTTTATGGTGTAGGGGTGTGTGTGTGTTTTTTTTGAGTGTGTAGAGATTAGGATGGATATAAATGAGGGTGTAGGATTTTAGGTTGGTTTAAGAGGGTATTTATACCTCTTGAAGCCCATGGACCTAAAGCCCATTACCACTTAATCCACCTTAATTAATCTAAGTCCATGATCCGTTCCTTACTCGATATTAATTAATTAATAACGCGAAATCACTAAACGTAACTTTCTTTATTTAACATTATAATATTTAGGATGTTACAATCGTTTATATTGATTTAACGTTCTAGGCATGTCGGCATGATTTACCCAAGATCACCATTAAGGAGAACTCACTGCTATGGGAAGAACCCCCTTGAGTCAGGTTTTAAACTTGAGACGATACGATCTCAAGCTTTAACCATCACTCTCATGGCATTAAACCAAAAGGCCAACTTCAATTTGAAAACACACACACACACATATGGTTAGGTTATTTTGAAAACCTACTCGAGTTGTGAAAACCCACTGTAACAATCGATAATTTTTTAAAAATTATGTATCTAACAGTAACATACGAGTTACACATTCGTTTAAAGAGAAAAGATTACAAATCACTTTTACATATTATGTTAACTTTAATTTACAACAATTTTTTATTTTTATTTTTGTGTAAATGTGTTGTTGAGAGTGAGTTTTCATAGTTTTCTTGATATTTCGATAAAGGAAAGCTCAATGTTTGACTTTAAGTTTGATGTTTAATATGATTATATGACTACCTTTAGATCATTCTCATCCAACCCCTTATTTTACGTGGGGGATGTTTTTTATAAGTTAGAGAGTAATTTAGAGTGTTGTGAGTTAAGTGTTTTTATATTTTAGAAAATGCAGTGATTATTCTGTATATTTGAAAAGCAATTGTTCACACCATATACTTTTTTTAATGTATTTTGAAAGTTGTGAGTGAAGGAAAAAAAATGGTAATGATAAAGGCATAAAGAATATTAATAAATTGAAAATGGGAGAGAAAATGTAACGTGTTTTAGTGTGATTTTAGATTTATGAATATAAAATAGGACGAGAATGTTCTTAGACTTTAAATACCCCTGACCCGATGTGTATACCTTGGATTAGGGGTGTTTTTCGCGTTATTTATTTGGGTTTCGGGTTGTTCGGGTTTGAGCTCAAATCAGATTGACCCATAACCGAACCAAATAAGTTTGGTTTGTTCGGGTTTCAGGTTAAACGGGCCGGGAATTCGAGTCGGGTTTCGGGTTTAATAGATTAACAATATTATTAATTAAAAAACATATTCTAAGTCATTATAAAACCAAAATATACAGCCATATTCAACAATAAATATATTATTTAGCAAAACATGAAATTTTTATACAAGCATGCATTAGACAGATTGAGTGTTGTAGCATGTGGATCAATGATTGTGTAGATTGAAGACCATGCTTAATACATATTGATTTAATTACTATACTATTTAAAATTTTGAATTGAAGATACATTCTCAACATGTTTTATGGTAATTAATACATTGGAATGTGATAGATCAAATATTAATTGGAGTCTTGAGAACAACCGAACAAGAATACATAAGGTCTCTTTGATACTTCACCACTAAACTACCCTTTAACAATTAGGGATACATATATTGATGTATTATACTTTAGGTTATTCGGGTCAACTCGAATTTGGGTATTTCAACCCAAATACCGACTCGGATATTTTATCTTGGGTTCGGGTTAGGAGTTTAATCGGTTCTGGTGAATTCGGGTCAGGTTATACGGGTCTCGGGTCGCTTCGTGTGACATTCGTCAATTTCGGGTCACTTTTGTTATGTAAACCCGACCCGTTTGTAACCAGAACATTTCAAATATATAACATATTGGATCTTGTCATTTAAAATATATAAAATATTTTTTTTTATATTATGCATTGTTTGACCATTTAAACATACCTATTTTTATGCAAACCATAAAAGAATCTTTATACCCAACCCTTCACTCCTTCCCTATATATACACACCCATCTTCTTCATTTTACTCTTGCCACATCTCCAAAAACTCTCTCAAAACTCCATAGATTCAAGGTTGTTATTTCTTATGTATTCTTGAAGTTTTGACTTCTCAAGTCAAACTAACTATAGTCTTTCATTATAACTTGTTCATCTAACATTACTAACTCTTGAATATGGTGGTACCACATATATATAATACACACCCCTTGTTTCCTTTATTTGTTACTTCACCGACTTTGGTTGGTTAAGTTTCGAATGTCATAAAGCAAGGCTTCATGGAGGACTTCGTGTTCTTGATATATATTTACACACACATAACTTATTATACATATCACTTATGACTAACTTCTAACCCTTTAGTTTGTTCATCTTATTTACAAGTTCCATGGTGTGGGTTTGTATAAGACTAACCTCGGTTTAACCGAAACTAGTCCAAATCGGAAACCGAACTTTTGTTTACTAGTTTTGTTAAAATAGTTGTTTAAACATGTTTATTGCTATATTTGAGTTTCAAAAATCAATTTTACAAGTTCTTTGATATTAAGCATATGGAATCCATCTATGAACTCGTTGGGAGATGGAAACCGAACTAAACCGAAACTTTTGCTTAAAAGACTTGCAGTTAACTTTTTTTGTTGTAAAATTTAAGTTTTCTTCATTTATAAACCAATATACAAGTTCTATGATATTTGGGCATGTAGAAACCATCTATGAACTATTTGTGAGATGGAGACCGAAACAAACCGAACTATACCGACTTTTACTCGCTTAAGACACAAAAGTGTGTTTTTAGCTATCAAGACTTGTATATTTCTTTAAAAAAATAGTTTACAAACTGATTTTAATTATTTTCTTAAGTACTTGGAATAGTTGGATCCAACTTGATCTCATAACATAGTTTGGACCGACAAAACCGAACACTCGCTTAACATGCGTTGTTAGTTCTAAACAATAGATCTACATACTTGGTTAAGTGTTAGTATGTTTTAATGAGTTATCTCATAAAAATTAATATTTTGGAAAGTTGACTTTGGGTTTGACCATTTGTCAAGACCCGAACCGACAACCCGAACACTCATTAAAAACCCGTTTTAGTATCTTTATCCTAATGGAACTTGCATTTTAGCATTTTCCCCACCTTATTACTTAACATTGGTTAAGTAAATATTAAGGTTAGATACTTTAACCCGGTTTTGAGCAAACTTACATTTTTTAAAAGGGTTATTATTATAAATTCTTAAATAGTTACATTTTAAACCTTGAACTTTAATTGATTAGTTTTTGCAACAATTATTTTATTTAAAGATCTTCAAGACAACCTTTCTAAATCCAAGACTTTCTTTTATTTAGGCTTCATACATTAAACTCGTCGTTCCGGCAAATCTCCAAATAATCAATCTTTCAAGTTTATTACTTGAATGTGAGTAACTTCATACCCCGTTTTCTATCTTTTATTTTGGGGTGACATTTCAACTTATCTAAACTAAATGTTTTAAACTTGGGTCTTAAACCACAAACGTTGTTGTATACCTTACTTGAATAATTGCTCGATTTGGTGTTCTATGCTTACTTGACTATGTGTTTATCGCTTTTGGATGGTGGAACTATAAATCCTAGACCATTTAGCAACCCCTCATGGCAAGGTGTCGTTAACGTAATGCAATTAACGATAACTATAAAATCCTAAACTATTTGGCAACCCCTTATAGTTGGGTGTCGCTAACTTGTTAGCGATAACTATTTATCCAAGTTTATAGCTATTATTTATGGTTTTGTATACTAGTTTTGTGGCTTTTCATACTATATATTTATTGTTCAAACTTATGAATTGCTCACCAACCTTTGTGTTGATAAACTTTATTTTATGAAATGTTACAGGTTTGCATCTAGGTTGATTATGGAGTTCGGTGAAGAAAACGTCACAAATACCGTTAGGATATTAGCAAAAATGAACAATATTTGATTTGCTATATTTTGTTATATTTTGTTGTATTTGAGTTATGAATATTTGGTTATGTGACATTTTCGATGTTGTGAAATGAAATGAGTTTGTTAAATATTGTCGCTTTAAATAGTGTCATGCGCTTATGAGCAATCGTTGCACCCCGGCATGTTCCGCCACCTTTGATCGGGATGTGACACTTTGTGTCGTGTTCATTATTCGGGTACGGTTAAAAAATACACCCTTACCTTGGATCCACTTTGACCCGACCTGACCATAGCATCAAAATATCTCTACTTTCAATTTGATTTCTAACTTGCCTATAATACCCCCAACCCAATACTATCCCTAACCCGATAATACACCTTGAATCCACTTTGACTAGACCTGACCATAACATCAAAACATCTCCACTTTCAATTTGACTTCTAATTTACCTTTAATATCCCTAACCCAATAATGCCCCTGACCCGATAATACACCTTGGATCCACTTTGACCCTATCTGACCATAGCATCAAATTTTCAATACTTCCAATTTGGTTTCTAATTTGACCTCTAATTTGCCAACACCTTTAACTTATAGTTTGACTTATGTGTATAACTAATTCTAGCTTGCAAGTCACTAAGCATTCATCCTAATCCTAGTATAAATCGAATTAAGCAACTAACCATATCAAATTACATGAACTATTTGCATGTGTTAGGAGTCTAACGTCTAACTGATCATATTATATTATGATCTTTTTATCCAGATGAATCAGTTACACATAACTAATTCACATTGTACTATTTAATTTCATTCATTATTAATATATTTAACTAGTTAATTTCAATTCATCTATTACAAAACACATATCGAATTGATCATTACAACAGTACAACACCATGATACCATGATCAAGATAAGCCCTTGATTACCAAAAAACCTTGATCATCAAAAAAAATAACCTTGATCAACTAAAAGTTTACACATAATTAGCCATTAATATGCAACATGAACCCATAATCCGTACTCAATGTCTTCCCGTCCTCGTTCCAACGGGGAATTGAAATTCAAGTTCAGCCAACGATTCAACAACACCTTTATCTACAATTGTTGGTGAGTGAGGATGGCATTCACCCTAATCCCGACCACAAAATGTTCAAACTAATGCTCGATAATCATTAATCAAGTTATAATTAGGGGTGTTCTTCGGGTTCGTTTTTCGTGTTTTGGGTTTTTCGGGTCGGGTTCTTCAGGTTTCAAAGTTTTAAATCTTGACCCGAAACCCAACCCGAATCTTTCACGGGTTTTTCGGGTTCGGATAATTCGGGTTCGGTTTTTTCGGGTTGGGTTAATCGACTTTCGAGTATACTAGAAAACAAAACAAAAAAATTTATAGACTAGAATGCTAAAGTTATAATAACATATTATTCTTTGCTCGTAATTCAAATAATCAAATAATAAACCAACATAACTTGATAAAACAGTTTTAAAGAATAGTAAAACTAACTAGAACCATAATCGTGTTTAATCGGGCGTGATTTTGTTGCTCAATTATGGTTACTATTAATAATAAACGGAAAACATAAATTAACAATAATCAATCGATTCATAATAGTTGTAATGACAACAGTCAATTAGGACCGGATTCTAATAACTTTAGTGGCTAAGACTAAGTCATTATACCTAAAAATGTATTTAAGTTTAAAATTTAAAGTTTATTCGGGTATTTCGGGTTGACCCAAAACTTATAAATCGAACCCGAGAACCAACATGAATTACTTCGGTTCGGGTTCTGGTTAGCCTATTCTCGGGTTCGGGTTTTTTGGGCCGGGTTAGTTCAGGTTCGGCTACGGGTTTTCTCGGGTTGGGGTTCGGGTAAAAGTGACAGCCCTAGTTATAATTAAAGTTCGATGCTCATTAATCAAGTTCAATGATCATTAATCACAGTCATAATCATGTTCAACAAAAAAATAAACTATTACTTATGAAGTTTAGTGTGTCGATGACGATGGTAATCAAGGCAATTGTTGTTGATACATTAGTTTTCGTCTCGTTCTTTGTTAATTGTATTTGAAATAGATTTAAAGTATAAGGGTTGTTTTGTAACTTAGTGATACACATTCGCTATGGAATGTATAGCGAATGTGATCAATTTTGGACCCCATTCATTAGACATGTTAACAAATGAGAAGTATAATGTATTAGGGTCATTCGTTAAGTTTGTTTAGCGAATGTGATCAGTTTTGGACCTCATTTACTATACATGCATAGCGAATGAGGTGATCATTCGCTATGCATGTATAGCGTGCTCATTCGCTATGCATGTATAGCAAATGAGTTACCTCCTATAAATACCCCTAAAAACTATTTCTTAATTATCAGTTCGTATTTTATTGAAATCCTCTTGTCGTGCTGCCAAAATTTCCTCTCATTACACACACTTAGTCACAATTAAACCTAATCAAGTGTTCAAACGATTATATCATAGACTATATCAAACCGAGTTGAATCAGCCATGGATTCTCAATTGTTGGAGGTCGATTATCTGTCGGATTGTGCGAGTGGTTGCTAGGGATGCAAATGAGCCGAGCTGCTCGCGAGCTACTCGAGATCGGCTCGTTAAAAAGCTCGTTCGAGCCGAGCTTTATCGAGCCCGAGCCCGAGCTCAAGTCTAAAAATAAGCTCGTTTAATAAACGAGCCCGAGTCCGAGCTTTACATATCGAGCTCGAGCCGGCTCGCGAGCTTAAACGAGCCTGCCATTTATATAAATTTTTTAAAATATATATTTAATAATTATTAATTAATAAATATAATGTTATGAAAAAATAAATAAAAATAACTAAATAATATATATTCTTTTATACATAAATTTATAATAGAAAAAAAAAATATATAATAATTATAATTATATTAAAAAGTAATTGATAAATATTAACGAGCCGAGCCCGAGCTCTTCAAAATCCATTCACGAGCCGAGCTCGAGCTTTGAAAATAGAGCTTGAAACGAGCCGAGCTCGAGCTCGAGCTCTGTGTAAGTTAAACGAGCCGAGCTCGAGCCTAGTCGAGCTCGGGCTCGGCTTGGCTCGTTTGCACCCCTAGTGGTTGCCGTCAAGATCAAAGGGACTCAATCAACGTTGATGAAATGAAGTGAATGGATATTGTGAGTAGGGTTTAAAGTATAAGTGAAAATACCATATTACCCCCGGATGCTTCATATTTTGAAGGGGAAAGTAAATGGGGATTGGTGGCCGAACACAAAGTGGAGACTAATGCAGACGTCAGGGGGTTAAAGTGGGCTATTTAACAAAATGGGGTCGCATCCTGCATCTGCCCATTCATCACAAGGGCGCAAAAAGTAATTTTATCTCTTAACTATGTTCATCATTGTAACTTAAAACGACCCCATGCTTTGAAAGCCTTACAAATATGCCTAACCCCACCCTAACACTTATTCCGTCTATTTTCAAATTTGACAAACAACTTCAGACAAAAAAAAAATAGAAAGCAATACAGCTGTGCGTCATCTCATAATCTCATGTGAGTAGCTTGTTATATAACTTGTTAGATAATAAATTGACATAAATAATTAATCAGCTCATGGGTGGAATAACAGCCAAAGTCAAGCGATTATGGTGGAACAAAGTCAAGTGGTTCATAGTGCAATGTCTAGTCTAACCAATAAACAATAATTTAGTATGCATGCATGTGGCCATATGGTTTCATATATGCATGTCACCGCCAGTCCAGACCGTTGGGGTTGGTGGGGGTTGGGAAGCTTATAAATTTATGATGAACCTGTCAAATGATCTATTATATAAAGTTATAAACTTGTTGTTTTGAACGCGAGAGTTGTGACGGGGAAGCGGCCGGAATTCAGTCTGTAAGTTGGTATTGGTTCGGTTCGGTAAGTGACGAACGATGTAACAAATGGTATCGTGCGGATTTTTTTATAATACGTTAATTTATTGTATTGTATTGTATTGTATTGAGATTTGAGGGTGGTGACGAATTTGTTTATTGGTTTAGGTTCAGTGACGTAACCCGTTACAAACCGAACCCGTACCAATGCGTAACCGCATCGCGTGTGTTGCCAACCGACTACACGTCATTTAAAATGTGTTTTCTTATCATAAAGTATATGAATGCCGATACTATTATGTGCATTCAAGTTTTTGGGTTTATGGCAGTTACCGTTATGAACTTACAGATACTATTATGTGCCACAACACAACCGGTTTTATTACCTAGTTTTTATGAAAACTAAATGTCATTTATTTAAGAATTAAAGTTAATTAAATTAATTTAATTAAGAATCAAAGTTTATATCAAATTTTGTGAAAGGTTTAACTAAATTTAAACTTAAGGGAATGGAATTTTCAAATAAGCAAAATTGTTAAAAACTAGGGTCGTAAATGAACCGGGGCCTTCGGCAGATGTCCGTCATGCTATTGGTGGTATATACTGAGCACGATGATGATGATGTCTTGAAACATTATTTGAAGTAACCAGTACGAAGAAATTCTTATTTTTTAATAGTATTATAGATTTTACCGCAAAAAAGTAGTTATTCGAGTTCAAACTCTAACTCAACTCATTCAAGTTAAACCTTCATTAAGATCAAGCAATAAAAACGAGACTGAAACACATAAACTCAAGCTTAACATAAGAATACAACTTGAAGTCTTATTTGAGATGTTCAAACCCAATGCAAATATTTGTGAGAGAGAAACGTCTGATAGATAACTTATATTAAATATGAAATGATAAGAACCGAATAAGTACTTAACTCTAACGTTTTAATGTTTGTAGATGAAACCTAACTTCTATCCAACCTCATAATTGTGTAGTTTCTCCTCTCTCCCACTGCATTTAAAACAACAATATATAGCAATAATTATATGAATCTAGCATTTCTTCACTTAGGGAAAAAGGGTATCATTGGGTACTCGCCGTTAAGTAGAGTACCCGAATTAGGTTACACCCCTCCCATCATTTGTTGCTGAATATGGTTATTTTTTGCTTTTAATTGGGTTGCATGTTCTTTATTTTTATTTTAGTTTAAGTATTGTTATTTTCTTTTAGATTATTTATGTAAAAAAAGAAAAAAAAAGTTTAATGCCCTTCAGGGCGACAAACCATAGACTGACAACATCAGGAGGGGCTTTATTGTCCCCAATGCCTGTATGGCAGTGACATGGTACTATGGAAGGATAACATTGCCCCCTCCTTAGACGACATCCTAATTTGAAACTATAAAACTATTTAATGTATAAGCATTTACTATACCACAAATAAAGTGTTAAATATGTAGCATTGCATGTGTCCTAAATAATTGAGGTTGTAGTGTCCTCCAAAGGCAGAGACACTTTCTAAAGAATTACATTTTTAACATTGAAAGGGAACAACTTTAGTTAGTTGTACCTTAGAATGCCAAATCATTCATTCTTGCAAGTGCAAGGTTTAAACTATCAAGCGGAAATATTTGTTGTTAAAAAATTTTGTATTTTTAGAAAATGGTTTGAAATCGAATTGAACCAGAGGTTTGTAAGCGGTTTGAGAACTCCTCCGTTGGTTTGAAACTTGTTAAAACCGAACCGATTATATTCCTTTGTAATCTATTTTAAACAAACCCAAAAATCGATTTGTGTATCAAACTCCATCTTGGATGCTTAGTTGTCCTTACAGATGGCACCAAACTGGGTTTATGATATCACCTACCCTTGTAGCTTTCTAAACCCCTCTGTGTCTCAACTAACCTGAACCAATGGTCCTGACCTACTCTAGTATGGTCAACCTATTCCGAACCCTACTCAACCACTTAGCCATAGCCTTCATCAATAATATTCCAACATTAAACTGTCTTCCACCAAAATCAAAAACTTTTGTAAAAATCTTTTATTCACGTTTTCGTATCTAAATATTTCGCTATTAAAGTATCCTCTATGAATCCCTAGCAATTCTAGACACGTTGAATTTATCATTCTTAATAAGATCATATTGAATGTATAGTTTGTTTAATGGCTTTTTGATATAATGAACTAGCAAAAGCTAAAAAAAACATACAATTACATGATAAAGGGGATCTTTAATTCATTCGGTCTAACTAACACTACAGTTTATATCTCTAATTTCTATTTTCCATTACATTAATGAAATGACAAGTTTACAATTAGTATGATTGCAAGCCATGATACTATGAATTTATGAATGTTTTTGAGGGAACTTATATTAAACCAGTTTACCGATCACATGAAGTTGTTACATGGTCAAACTTTTGAAATTATTTTAATCATTTATGTGCAATTTTATTATAGTATATTTGATTAGTAATATATTAGTTAGGTCATATGTTTAAATAATTGGGATAAAATAATTATATCGACAGTTATACCATTATATTATATACCTAATCGATTTACTATGGAGCATCTTTGATTTACTAGAGTTAAACTGGTTTGTCAATGGTAATTGACTAATTTCCATTGCGTGACACCGTTATGCCTTGTTTTAAGAGCACTCGTAACGCTGAAACTCAAAAACCAACACTTTAACATGTCATGTGATATTTCAAACATTTTAAAAAACCTATCATCGTTTCACAACATAAAACCTCCACAAACATCATGAAAATAATATTAAAATTGTGTATATATATATATATATATATGTGTGTATGTGTGTATGTGAGACTATTGTGAGAGTGGTGGGTTCTCTTACCTTGTCCAACTCTAGTTTGCCACAACCTTGATTATGGACTTGAGCCATCCAAGCAAGTTTGTCTCCTCAAGTCCTCCTACCTCCACATAGATTTGGACCACGGGTGTTCCGAGTGAACTAACATATAATCGTATTTGTCATCGAGTCGTATATGTTGTTAATACATTTCTTTTGACCTTATTATATAAAAAACACTATCAAATATTCTCACTTGCATATGTTTACAAATTTCTTCTTTAGCTTATAATTATATTGTAAATGGAGAATCCTGGACATATATAGTGGTGCTTTCAAATCTTAATGCGAGTATAATTACATGAAAAGGAGGGATCTAAATGGTAATTACGGAAACCAAAAATGTTGGTCGTGGTTTAGCCCTCCAACTACGACATTGTAATTTTCAAGAAAACCATAATGTTGGTAAACTAACTAAGATCAATCTTATTGTAAAAATAGTAAATTAACACCACTTTTTATCGATAAATGTTAACGTTTTTCTACTTCATGAAAGTAGCAAATCATAGGACGAAAACAAACAAGTAAGGAACTTATAGTTTTTAATCATAGGTGTTTTAATATGAGGCATGAACTAGAATTCTGAAGAAACACTAAGTGACCCGGTGTAGATTATAGATAATCTGGGGGTTAAGTAATGTTTCCCACGAGAATGAGGTCCAACAGAGACGGTTGTTCTTCAGGGGACCTGCAAAACAAACACCGTAAGCTCGTCACTGAGAAGGGGGGGTTCCTCCTTGTGACCACCCTCCGGCGTGAGAATCAGACTAGGTTGCTCTGAATATAAGTGTATATTAAGAGATTGCTAGATAACAGGATAGCAGATGATCTTACCATTCCAAGATGTTGGAGTATTTATAGCCGAAGGTAGGTTTCCTAGAAGGTACAGCCGGCTGAATAGTATTCCTGTTCTACCAACAGTGGACTATGCACAAGCCATACTGGTTGGTGGATAGGTTACGGCCAACAGTAACAAAGTCGGCTGCACTATTCCACCAACTGTAGATTATGCACGTCCCACCTACTGTGGATTATACGCAGGCCATGCTGGTTGGTGAATAGGTTACGGCCAACAGTAACACTATTCCACCAACTGTAGGCTGCGCACGCCCCACAGTAAGAGTTGGTGAGTAGGCAGCGGCTAATAGTGACAAACAGTACTAGAGGGTGCTCCTCCTCGTACTGTTGTCGGTGAGCTGTCACCCTGTGATTGGCTCATGGGCTGTTCTGGTCAGATTGTCTGTCCTATCCATACCTTGGTAGGTATAGTACAAAAGATCTTTCAGAATCATACGGACTGGCTCATTTTGGCGGGATTGTTCCCGCCTTGCTCATTCCTTCATGTGACTACTGAAGTAGCTATTGTCTTGTGCGTGTAGCCCTGCTGTCTGCGGGTAGCCTTCCCTGATGGCTTGTATCCGCAACTGCGGGAACAGGCGGGGTACTTCACCATTGGGAGGCTTTCCCTGCGTGTACAGCTTGCGTACTGCGCGTAAGGTTCTCTGAGCATGGTGGGTCCTGCGGGAGCAGATGGCCTTTGCGCAGACGTCCCTGTTCAAGGTGAGTCTTGCGGGACCAACTGGGCTCTGCTGGGACCTACCTCTTCAAGTCCCCCCAGTCAATGTTCTTCTCATGAATGTTTAATAAAGTGAGGTGAACTTTTGGACTTTGAGCAAGGGGTTTTGAAAAGGGTTTTTAGTTTTAAGGTTCTCCGTGGGGATTCTTCCCGCGGGTTTCCTAATGTCACTTGCAAAAATTCCCGATTTTTTTGCTTGATCTTTGGGTATGATGCGGGTAGGTATGTAACCTTCTCGCAAGTCAGGAGCGTTGAGTCTTACTTGTATATAGTCTCCATGGGGTTCTGGTGGTTTTCAACATAGTGATCAATTATGCTAAGACCACCAATTCCATCACGGAGTTTCAAACAATATAATTCTCGACGTTCCCGTTATGCGGGGATGTTATTCCTCTATCCGCAAGCATTGCCCAGAAGATCCTTCTTGGTTTCAATTCTCTGCGGGGCGCTAGGTATGTGAAGGGTTTTGCCTTAACACTACCCGCGCTCGTATTACGGTTACTTTACTTCCAAGGTACTGGGGTCCATTCCCTGCGGGTGCTAGGTATGTGAAGGGTTTTGCCTTTACACTGTACCCGCACCTGTCTTATAGTTACTTGGTTGCCAAGGTATTCTTGGCTTCAATTCCCTGCGGGTGCTAGGTATGTGAAGGGTTTTGCCTTAACACTGTACCCGCATCCGTCTTACGGTTACTTGTTTGCCAAGGTAAGGGGTGTTTTCCCGCTTACTTTTGAATCTTTTTTGAATTTTGAATTTCGAAATTCGAAGAGTTGGTGGAAAGATAGGAACAGTCCAAACATCTGAAACGTCGTGCGACGGTTTCTTCTGACTGTGTCAGGACGTGCAGGAAGTTATGGTGACGTGACAGTACATGGTCATTCCAGACGCTTTTTCAGGCGCGTGGGCGCGATTTTTCGGGCGCGTGGCCGCGAAATTAATGGTACGTGTGACATCTGACCCGATCCGACCCGACCCAGGTACCCGTTTCTCTGACCCGATCTCTTTCTTTTATTATTTAATATTTATACTTATATTTTACTTTTAATAATAATAATATACTTTTCCCTCCCGCCTCTTTCTCTCTCTTTCTTTCCGCCGTTCCGTCCCTCTCCTCTCTTTCCGCCTTCTTTTCCCTCTTGTCGCCGTCCCGCCCTTAAGCCTTGAACCCTTTTCCTTAACTCTTTGCTTGTCCTTTGGTTCTTCCCGCCTAAGGATGTCTGCAGCTCCACGCGCCAGACTCCTTACATGGAAGCCTGCGTGAAGACATCTTGTTCCTGCGATGCGTGAAGAGAACTCTTCTCGCAGCGCGCTAAGAATGAATGTTCTTCCCGCAATGCGCTAAGAATGTATGTTCTTCCCGCGATGCGCTTAGAATTCTAGTTCTTCACGCAGCACACTAAGGATTTGTGATTCTTCCCGCAGTGCGCTAAGAATTGTTGTGCCAGCCTTCGCGCTCGCGCACTCAGCCTTCCCGCGCTTAACCCTTGTATCTTCTGTTTATTCTAGCCGTTTGCTTTTGTCATGTCTTTTCTTCTGAGCCGTTGACCTAACCTATCTGATGTCTGAATAGTTACTTTCGGCGCAGCATGCGTACCAACCCCATTGGTTGGTAGAAAAAGTGACTGACATTATCTTTTGAGATCTGCTTTTCCATGCTTTAACCAGTAACTTTATCTGTCCTCTCCCATGCCTTTTTCTGAATCCTGTCAGCCTTTTTCTCTTTTTCCTTGCTGCCATATCTTTTGATATCTTTTGCTTTTGGAATCTTTTGCTTTTTGAGATCTTTTCCCCTTTTCTAGGGATTGTGTTCCCTAGGGTTTCCCTATAAATAATAATGTTAATTTCCTAACACTACACACACAAAGCACTTAAACTCTCCTGTTCCTCCTTGCTCTCTGCCGTTGATCCTCTGTCGCCTCCCTCTCAGCCTCCGTCTTCCTCCCTGTTCTGCCCTGCTCTTCCGGTAATATATATATTATATATAATAATTTACTTATTAATTATGCTAACTTATATCAAGACTTAAAACAAATCATTAAAACAATAATCTTTAATTATAGGTTAACTTTGCTTGTTTAAGAGTTGATTCTTGCATATCTATCATCGCATCTTTATCAAGTGAGTTATCTCGTATCTAATCCCTTTTTATTTTAAATGCTTTGGGATGTTCATGTGTTCATACAAAACTTGAGTCTTAAACTGTTTATGAACTTTAGTCGCGCAGTATCCCATGTGTTGAGGACGTTTACTTGGCTGTTTATTTGTATGTGTGTATCATTAACCGCTTTGTTCGGCCTATTCCGAAGTTTTCATGGTACCATTAGATGAACACGGGAGACCTATCGTTTACGGTTTTCTTTGTTTACACTTGCACAGATGTTTTCTCGTTTTTGTGCTCAATTGGGAGCACGGATTGAACTATGAACTATGAGCTATGATCTATCTAGGCTTGATCACAATCTGATTGCACCCTTGTTAAACACCAGACATACACGTGTTGCGCGCAGATTTATGGCTATCTATGTATTGTATTAAACTTGATTTCTCACCAACACGCAAGTGTTTGACGTTTATTTTAACACATGTTCAGGTTTGCAGTAGCTGTTTTGGAGCTTGTGGACACGTAGGACGTTTTTACTTTTGGACCTAGAATTAAAATGTATCAAGACAAGTTAATGTTGTTTGAATGTTATAATTTATAATATATTGATTTATGTTTGATTTATGTTCTTTATTTTCCCCGCTGCGCGTGCGCGATAAAATGTGTATTAATAAATATTGACACCAATAGTGTCGCGAGTAATGAAGCAATATGTGGCGCCCCGATGTATAATCCGCCTTTGGTCGGGGTGTTACAGTACGCGTCCTGTCAATAGCTGTTGCCAGCCTGCTTTTTGCCACGTGTCATAGTTTCATTGCACCTTCGATTTCTCTCTCCTCCGCATTAAATTCATCACATTAATTGCGATTAGTATATAAAGGGGGGGAGGGCTCTTTGCAATCCACACTTTCACCTCTCTCTTCTTTTTCTTAGCGATTTCCGGCAAATACTCCCCTTTTCAGGCAAGCATTTTCCCGAAATCGCTTTCTTCTTTCTGCAAAATGTCTTCTCGTGATCTTGAGTCTTCGGCCGATGACAAGAGTACTGCTGGTGAGTGCCAGTGTGCTCTGCCCGGCGATCAGTACCGGTATGTTGTTAGGAAGTTCATGCTCGACCCTTTCGAGCCTGAGTTTCCTGAACCCCATCAGACCGTGTACGATGCCCCCAGAGGCAAGATCGGGGTTTATGCAGCATTCTTTGTCTATGGGAATCTTAGGTTCCTATTGACAAAGTTTGTTTACCGTGTCCTTGAGAGGCACGGTGTTCATCTGACCGAGTTGCACCCCATGGCGATCGCCAAGATTCGCCATTTCGAGTGGGTGTGCCGGATTTTGGGCTTCGAGCCCCATGTTGACCGCCTGATGACCTTCTACACTTGGAGGTGCATCCAGGGGTGGTATACCCTGATAACCCGTATCAAGGGTTTGAAGATTTGTGAAACCGAGCGCAGTCTCCGTTCGTGGAAGCGGGAGTTCTTCTACATTTCTGCCCGCGCCATCCCCATCGCCATGAAGTTTAAAAATGGCCAAGCAATTCCGAGCATTCACGCCACCAACTACCAGGAGGCGGAATGGTTCTCGAAGATATCCCGGGTCCAATCTCCGGTTTTCCGGTTTCCAGAGTCCGGGATGGTGATGTTGGGGATGAGCCGAGTGTGGAAAGAGGCGGACGCGCAAAAGGTTCCGATCGTCCTCGAATACGGTTCGAACTCTATCCCTTACGGTATGCTCCGTTTCTTTTTGTTTATACGAGTTTATCTTCTAACTGTTTATTTTCTTTCAGAGGGGAACGACTTGGAGTCGCTCCTGTACCCGCGGGAAGCTGACGGTCCCGCGCGGATGGGTACTCGTGCTCTAGACGAGAACGAGTTGCCCATCCTTGAGCAAATGGCGGATCGGTTCGTGGAGGTCTATCCCTTAGGCCACGAGATCCTGAGCCACCGGCGGCCAGGTAAGGCGTTATTCCATCCTCAACCCCTCAATGCTGTACCCGCTGTTGGAATTCCTGACATCCCGTCTTCTTCTGAGGAATCCGCAGATGGTCCTTCGTTGGTGCGGAAGAAGAGGGCTGCCGGCGGGAAAGGGAAGGAGAAGGCGGCCTCCACAGCCGATCCAGTGATTCTATCTGACACCGAGTCAGATAGTGAAGAGGTGGCGGGGAACCCCGGTGGTGAGAAGACCACTGCTCCGGAGGCTACGACTGTTACCTCCGGAGGACCAACGACGACGACGGTTACCGGCATCAAGAGACCGGCTCCATCGGGTTCGTCTCCGCCCGTCCGTACGTTCAGGCTCAAGAAAACCCGTAAGTACAAACATCCTTATCTTTGTAGATTTATCATACTTCATGAATTTATTGTTAACACTTGTCTTCTTTGTGTAGGCGTGGATGTTGACGCATTCCAGGGTGGAGCGCAGAGGAGTACCTCTCCGCCAATGACGGTAGGCTCGGTCAGCCTACCTGAGGCGTCGACCCAGGCGCCTGCGCCTGCTTCCGCTGGTCCAGTTGCTCACACCTTTGAGCCGACTGTTCCAGCCGAGATGACGTCACCGCCGGCGGTGAGTGCGATTTTTACAGCATCCTTCACCGAGCCGGCGGTTACTGTTGCTGCTGACTCCGCGGCGGCTACCGCGGCGGACACCATGCCTCCGCCATCGACTGCGGCGGAAACCATGCCGCCTCCGCCATTGGCCTCGACGGCCGAACCTTCAGGTACGTGCGGGGCTTCTCGCCAATCTTTGCTACCTTCCCATCTGCCTGACCTTTTGGATGGATTTCCCTTAGGTTCAGGTGATGGGTTCGGTGGCTATCGGCCTGTGATCGACCCTACAGGTGCGTAGGGTTCTTTTGGCTTTTATGCATTTTTTATCATCTTTTCCTAACTGCTTTGTTTCTTTTGCAGTGTCGGATTCCAATGAAGTGTATGTTCCAAGATGGAACATTCACCGAGGAACAACCCTTCGCACACCTGTGGAGTGCGTGGACTGGGCTCGCCACGCTGCTCCCCATGGTGCGTTGGGGGAAGCCATGGTTAGCTACCAGGAGGGTAGGCTAACCAACGAGCTTCGGGTTCTCCTGGCCCGGATGCAGCCACGCGTCGAGCTGCTTTGTCGTGAAAACGACAAGTTGAAAGCAGCTCGCGTTAAAGAAGTATCTCAGGCGCGCGCTCTCCGGGAGGAGAACCAAAAACTAACCGCAGTAGCTGCGGAGAAGGAGAAGGCCTTCAAGGCCCTCGAGGTTGAGGTTCAAGCGCGACTCAAGGCCCGCTCCAAGGCTGCCCAAGCTGTTAACGAACAGCTTCGGCTAGCTAAGGAGACTGGGAGGAACGCGACCGAGAGGGCCACCAAGGCTGAAGCTGTTGCTGAGCCTCTCCGCCTGGAGAATGAAGAACTTAAAGCCAAATTAGAGGCTCTTCAACAGGCTCATGATGCCTTGGCTATGGAGGACGCGAAGAAGCTTCAAGAGATCCTGGACCAGAGGGGTGTGCTTGCGCACACCGAGCGGAAGCTTAAGGGCGTTGAAGAGGCCGCTGCAAAGGATGTGCTTCTTGCCAATCTTAATAAGAGCGAAGCTGAACGCGCCTGCACCCAAGCTCTGGTTGCCAAGGAATGGCTTCTTCGAGAAGCGTTGCCTCAGGTATTTTAGCTTTATGTCTTCACGCTTTCCTTTGTAAAAATAGAAGTGTTTCTTATACTTGTACATTTTTTGTAGGTTGTGCATCGGGTCTTTTCAGAGACATCTTACGACGATGCGATGAGCGCAGCCCTCAACGCTTCTCATGAGGATGGGGAACGGACCGGCTTCCTGCTTGGTCTAGGGTTTGCTGAGAAAGGCGTCCCGCCTTCCAACTTCCCTTTGTATAATGCGGATACTGAAACTATTTACGACCAAGCAGTGAACCAGTATGCTGCCTTCCCGCATCCGGTGGTGGAGAAGGTGAATGAAATTGCTGCTGCTGATGATGGGCTTGCTGTCCTTAGAGCTTTCCTTGAACCGTCACACTCTGCTGATGGTGCGGGTCCAAGTGGAAGTGGTCCTGAAGCATGATCCAGATGATCCCTTTCCACCACTAGCGTAGATATTTGCTTTTGTATTTCTTTTGTATGCGGGTATACACCCAGCAATGTTTGTAATATTATAGTTTTGATGAAATAAAGAATGTGTTTGTCCTTTTCTTTGTTTATTTTACGCATGTTTACACTTAGCAATTTCTTTAGTACTTAGATAAGTTAACTTTTTGACGTGGTAAATTATAAGTTTATTTTGCTTCCTCTTTCATGATTGTGCGGGTAGGACCGTCACTTGCACTTAGTAGGATGGCTAAACTTACATTTAACCTGCGTGGAAGTTTTCCTCATCTTTTCCTTTGAAATTTTCTAAGTGTTCAGAATAAGTTAACCTTTGAACGTGGTAGATGATAGGTTGAAGTTTTGCTTCCTTGTTCGTGATTGTGCGGGTAAGACCGTCACTTGCACTTACAAGGATGGCTAAACTTTACTTACATCTGACCTGCGTGTAGGTTTTCCTTAGAACTTTTTTAACATTTTTAGCGTTGTGTTTATGCGGGGTTTGCCGCCTTCCACACGCAACTACTTACTTCTTCACACATTGATGCGGTGAATACCGGCACATGGGAAGTTCATAAGTTAAAGGTAAGGCTATCAACACATTGTGAAAGGAGAATCATTTCTATTAGAAGTGGCTCTAGGCCTTTTCTTTACAAGTTTGGAATTGATCTACATATAACATTTGCGTAATTGAGCTCCATTCCATGTTCTTGGGATGGGAGTGCCATCGAGCCTTTCAAGCCGGTATGCGCCTTTTCCCAGGACTTCTTTGATAATGTATGGCCCTTCCCAGACCGGGGCCAGCTTTCCTGGGCGCTCTTGGTTTGAAGCCTCGTTGTTACGCAGTATGTAGTCTCCTATACTGAAGTTGCAGAGTTTTACCCGCGTGTTGTAGTACTTTTGCATTTGTCGTTTGTAATTCTCTTCATGCACTGCGGCTAAGTCTCTGCGTTCCTCGGTTAGCATAAGGTCTAACCGTCTTTCCGCATCATTGTCTTCTGGCTGGATCAAGACCCTTGGTGAGGGTAAACCAATTTCGACCGGGACCATGGCTTCAGTGCCATAAGTGAGACTGAACGGGGTTTCCCCCGTACTGGCCTTTTTCAGCGTTCTGTTTGCCCAAAGGACGTGCGGAAGCTCGTCCACCCAGCCGGATCTGTGTTTCAAGAGTCTTTTCTTTATGCCATCGACGATGCTCTTGTTTGCTCTTTCCACCTCACCATTACCTTGCGGGTGTGCCACTGAGGTAAAGGTGTGGGTGATTTGAAGTTCTTTCAGCCACTGCTGTAGCTTCTTGTCAGCAAAGTTGGTGCCGTTATCGCTCACCAAATTCTGTGGAAGTCCAAAACGACAAATAATAAATTCCCAAATAAATTTTTTGATATGTTTTGCGGTTGTTTGGGCTAAAGGTTTTGCTTCTATCCACTTGGTGAAGTAGTCGATGGCTACCACTAGGAACTGAACATTTCCTGCTGCTGTGGGAAATGGGCCTGTCACATCGATGGCCCACTTCTGAAATGGCCACGAAGAAGTGACTGGAACAAGTTCATTCTTCTGGCGATGCATGTTGGGTGCGTAAAGCTGGCAAGACCTGCATTTTCTGGTGTATGCCAGTGCATCCATATGCATCCCCGGCCAAAAGTATCCCGCATTGTTCAGCTTAGCCACAACAGCGCGGGGACCTGCGTGAACTCCACAGATGCCTTCGTGTACTTCCCTTAAGAGGTAGTCAGCATCTTGGTTGTCCACGCATCTTAAGAGTGGGCCAAGAAAGTTACGTCTGTAAAGGGTGTCATCGATGAGTTGATAATTCAGTGCTTTACAGCGTAGTTTTCTTGCCTGTGTTTTTGACTCTGGTAGTGTTCCTGCTGCAAGGTAATTTATTATTGGTGTCATCCACGTTTCTGTACCGGTTTGGATGACACAAATTTCCTTGTGCGGGACTGATGGTGCTTCGAGGAGTTCAATGCGGATGTCCTTTCCCAAGTGGGTGAAGGCTAGTGATGCAAGCTTGCTTAACGCATCCGCAGATTTGTTTTCGCTGCGCTTGACATGTATGACTTTACAATCATTAAAATCACGCATAAGGGTTTTTGCCTGAGCGAGGTACAGGGCCATTGTGTCATTCACAGCCGTGTACGTCCCATTTATTTGGTTGGCCACCAGCATGGAATCCACGTGGGCTTCCAAGTTTTTCACTCCCATCTTACGCGCAATTCTCAATCCGGCCAAGAATGCTTCATATTCGGCTTCGTTATTCGTACTTGGAAAATCCAACCGAATAGCGTAAGTATATTCTTGGCCTGCTGGGTTGGTTAACTTTAACCCTGCGCCTGAACCCTCGTTATTGGCTGCTCCATCAGTGTAGAGTCGCCAGACATCATTGATGTCCTGTGCTGGGGAGGGTTGAGCCTCCTCCTGGCACTCTTTCTCCCGCGAAGCGGGGACTTCTGCAATAAAATCGGCAAGGACCTGGCCTTTTATGGCTGGTCTTGGCTTGTACTTAATTGCATATTCTCCCAATTCAATTGCCCATTTGGCTAGACGTCCCGATAATTCGGGTTTGCCTAGAACGTTTGAGAGTTTGAAGTTGGTGAGAATGGTGATTGGGTGGCCCTGGAAATATCGTCTTAACCTGCGTGAAGCGTGTATAAGTGCTAAGACTAATTTTTCGAGGGTAGAGTACCGGGTTTCTACGTCTGTTAGTACACGGCTAACATAATAGATTGGCATCTGGATGCCTTTTCGTTCTATTAGCAGGACTGCCCCGGTTGCTCTATCTGTTGCGGAGAGGTATAGGATTAACTCCTCTCCCGCTTGTGGTGCTGTAAGTGTTGGGAGTTCGATCAGGCGTGACCGAATCTCCTGAAAAGCTGCTTCCGCTTCTGGTGTCCAACGGAAGTGCGTTTTCTTTAAGCAGTTTCTCAATGTTGACACGAAAGGAAACGACTTATCCGCATGGTTTGCCAAAAAGCGATTAAGTGCGACTAGTCGTCCATTCAGTGTCTGAGCCTGTTTGATGGTGGTAGGTGATTCCATTTTAACAATGGCTTCGACATTTTCAGGGTTCGCTTTGAAGCCATCTTTAGTAACAATGACTCCCAAGAACTTCCCTTCTTCCATCCCAAATGAACACTTGCTCTGGTTGAGCTTCATGTTTATCTTTCTGAGCGTGTTGAAAGTTTCTTCAATGTCTTTCAACATCGCTTCTGGCTCGGGGCTTTTGATGACCAAATCATCCATATAGACTTCCAAGTTTCTCCCGATTTGGGCATGAAACTGAAGGTTCCTGGACGGATCGTACACGGGATGTTCTCTAACAACGCAGGTGCGGAATCCCTGCGTAGGTAGGTTACGAGTGTAGATAAAGAATAACACAAGCAATGAATCAAACACGTAATATTATTAACCGAACACGTGACTCGTAGTCACTATTACAGACACTGGAACTAGCAAACACGTCTGCTTAAACTCGAACACTTGACTGAAACCCTAAACGAACAACTTAAACTGTTTCGTCTGAAACAGTATATAAACACGACAACTTCGCCACAGGCGAAGTTGTCAATAACTTCGCTGATTCAACAAGTTCGCCATAGCGAACTTGTTGACAACTTCGCGCATTACAAAACAAACATAAACAAAACATAATTACATTACAGACTCGATTACAAATGCTAGACTATGAACTACTGACATACATGTACCAACAGACTCCCCCTTGGCAGTAGCTTCATATCTTGATCTTCAAATCTTGAGTCTTGTAATCTTTACCTCTACGCGTGCGCCCCTTCTCTCACACATACCGACACTACTCTTTGATATTTCCTAGCTTGATCCTTCCAAGCAGGAATGTAGAAGATCTTCTTGTTGTTGAGTACTTCCAGATCAGCTTGTGACAGGTTAACAAGATGCATCGGGTCGTAAACCCGAAGCAGTTCTTGTTCATCCTCGTCCTCCATTACTGCCTCTGCAGTCTCACAGTCCACAAACCACCATTTCAAATCTTTCAGCACATCTCGAGGCATAGCTTTCATGGGTACCTCCTTGATACATCGGACTGGTTTGTACTTCATCACCATCCACGGTTTACCATCTGCTCTCATACCTCTCTCTGTATCCTTCACTAATTTTCCCTTTTGTGGCTTTAGCAACTCAAACTTCTTTTCTTTTACTCCTTCTTTCCACATTATCTTCTCAATCATTCTAGCCATATTGTCGTTGTTTCGGTTTATCAGGCCCAACCTGGCCAAATCTTTTACTTCGCATTCAGGCAATGTGTTGAACGATCTCAACATTCTTTTGAAATATTGAACGCCATCATAACGCTTCACCACAAACAACTTGAGCTGTTCATCATAGATCCAACAAATAATCCCCTTTTTCGCCTCTGCATACCCTTTAATGTTGTAGCTCTTTCTGAACATGGTTGGAACAGCAGGCTTCTTGGTCTTGACAAACCAATGAGCATATTCTTCCTTCCATCTAGGCTGCTCTTCCCACACCGTCTCATCCAACACCGTTTCATCACCAACACCCGACTTTTCCACTTCGGGAATGTCATGCTCAACATCATCATCCATTATCTCACCTTCTTCTAACACATTTTCCACATTAATCTTTTCCCCAATCCTCTCAATCTCATCCACGGGCAACACGTCGTCATCATCCATAAACTCATCGTCTTCCTCATCATCCAACTCCTTTAAAGCATCGATAACGTCCTCAACATCAGCATCATCACCCATATCAACAACAACATCACCAGCTACATCTGTAGACTCCCCCTCAGTTGTGGAAGCCCCAAGAGCCTGAGAGGTTCTTGGCAGCTCACCACCTGCACCCGAAGGTGCATTGGGATCATCGTCATGATCTTCTCGTCTTTTCGTTCTCAACTCATCGCCCCTACACGTCTTCTCCCCCTGAGATGCCAAGTAATCCTTGAAGGCATCTATTATTCGTCCATGTTCTACCAGGAGGGCAGCTTGTAGTTGATTGGATTCCACTAGGCGTTCAATAGTCTTAGACTGTTCGGCAACAATACGCTCTAGTGATGTAATCCGTTCAGCATCTGAAGTAGGCAATGGAGTTGGTGGAACATCAGCAGAAGTAACCGCAGGTGGTACACTTGGTAACCCTGCGGTAGAGGTGATTGTCGACTCCACAAACCGTGCAACTACCACCGGTGGGTTAAGCGGTTGAGGTGGTAGGGACACAATTGTTGGTGCCGACGTATCGATCGCTGAAACCTGTGCAGTAGTAGGAATAAGAGACATACCAGATAAGGCAGGTGGAGCAAAACGTACTAGTCTTGAAGATTCTCCAGCTCCCGAACCTATCCCTCTCTGTTCTCTTCTTGAGCGTCTTAGCACAATCTGTACTGCCTCCTCTTCATCCACTTCATCCTCATCCTCCCCCACCGTTCTCGGCCTCTTTCCCGTAGTCCGTTCACGAGACACCATAAGTCTTCTTGCCTCAGCAAACGTCTCGTCTAGATCAGAGTCAGCTACCGAAGTAGCTGCTCTGGTAACATCCATAAACTGAGGACCCGAGACATCCATATCAAACAAACCATGTCCACTAAAAGCAGCATCTAGATCAACGTTTTCAGCAGTGGACACAGCCTGAGATATAGTAGCTGGCACAGCAGCAGAAGATACAACAGGCGCAGCTGATACAGCATGAGGTGCTGCCGCCTGATGTGGTTGCGGATCCCTGAACTCGTCCCCTCCTGCAGGAACATACTCCGGGTTAATGAGATACCCGAAAAGTGGAGTATGCCTGGGACGCCGTTCAGGGTTGCTACGAGTGCTCGACATCCTACATTGAGCAAAAATACGCTTTGTTACACACTCAACATATCGAATAGGGCGCCGTTGCGGTAGAGACGGAGCGACATGATTAATAATCATTTGAAGAAATCGCGGATACATGATAAATCGTTCTCGCGCCGTCGCCCGTCTCTGACGATCAATCTCATAGAAAATCATCTGACTAAACGAGTAACGACGATTGTAAGTCAGGGCCGTCATGGCAGATTGCATCGTCGCACCCATCCCGTCTGTTCCTGCTTTCCTGCCGGACATGCACACAATTAACACGTGCATCAGAAAGCGCCATTGGTCCAGCAGAAAGCCTTTCCTCCTCTGCGAGTCCCCCAGCGGACCCGAATAACCCATTCTCAAGTATGCTCCGTCACGGAAAGGAGCTACGAACTCCGTTGGGTCGTCTCGTGTCTCATCGCCGAACTGCAGAGCCAACCGAATGTCTTCCGAAGAAAACTGTATGTCTTGACCATTGACGGTTGCTCGCATCACAGGAGGCTCCGGTCTGCAATCATAATACACCGTCTGCCAGAAATCTTGAATGTTGGGCAGAGATATGGGTAGTGTATTAGTGATCGCGTGAAAAACTCGTGATCGTTGGAGAAATGTGATAATCTCCCTATAGTCTTCAACGCCTCGTGCGTCTGGATCCAAAGTAATGTATTGGTTATGAGCTGGAAAGAATTGTCGTTGCTCATCACCATCATCACCACCAGTTCCTCCAACTGCAGCCATATCTGCACAAAACAAATCAAGTTAGAGACGTTTTATGTAACTCACAAGTTCGCAGTGTAGCAAGTGCGAAGTTGTGATGTACAGGCGAATTTAAAGGTGAGGCGAAGTTGAGAACAACTTCGCTTCATCTGTAAGTTCGTCTATAAACTTATAAAAAATTTGAAATAGGCGAAGTTGTGTTCAAGGCGAAGTTATGGATAACTTCGCCATAGGCGAAATTAAGCTTCAAGCGAAGTTGTGGATAACTTCGCTGAAGGCGAACTTAAGCCACTGGCGAAGTTGAGAATAACTTCGCGTAAACCTTAACTTCGCCTGAATCTGAAACGGCGACTGTTCAGATTCAAACAAGGTTTATCCGATGTTTCGGACCGATTTAACGATCTAACAATGAAGTCCAACATATTTCAATGGTGTTAGGACGAAAAGGTCGTCCATGAACACGTAACACAAATGTGAAAAACTTGGTTTCGAAGGTTCGACGACCCGAGGTCTCGAACCGGGTTAAACTATAACGAGAAAGATAGGATGTTATTGACTACACATACCACTAGTATAATAGAAACAAGGAACACAAGATCGAAATTGAATGTTAACACGAGATCGCCGGAAAAAATTGATAATTGGTTATATGTTCGCCGGAAAGTTTGAAATATTTGTTACTGTTCCAGAAAAAAAAATTATTATATAGGGCAGAGTTGTGTCAGGCGAAGTTACGCATAACTTCGCCAAGGCGAAGTTAAGCACAACTTCGCCGAATTCAACAACTTCGCCCGTAATTTCAGAAACAGCCCTTTAAGTTTTGAATAATCCTGAATTGAACCTTATAAATTACCAAAAAGAGTTAAACAAATATGAACAAGACCTAGTAACCAACAATAAAATAATATAAAAACAAAGAAAACTTAGAAAAATTTTAACGAAATAAGGGATCAAATTTCAGTCTAGTCAGGGACCACTACGTTTTAGAAAAGATCCTAACAGGAATCATACTAACGATGTGACTGTCACTTAGATCCGTGTTTGGCTGTATTATGACATAGAGAAACAGGTTGTAAGCATGTAAATAACGTAAATGGTTCTCATCGTTTCTGTGATACGGATTAAGGTTCAGTTAAGCTCAAAAATTTAAGTTGGCAACATCTCAGAGATAATGATGTCTTCTATCTATTCTCAAAGCGTATTTGGCTATACCCAAGTCACCCCGAATTGACTTCGACCCATAGTGTCTGATTAACTTGTAGATACTCGTTGTCTGCTTCCCGTTTTCTTCTTACTCCAAACTTGAGAAATCTTGAGAAGTTTCGGTTCTCGTGTTTATTGTCACTATTTCTCATAAGTACAAAAATTATACATGTATATATATATATATTTTTTTTTTTTTTTTTTTTTTTTTTTTTGTAATCAAACATAAGAATTTTCATCGGAGTACTAAACTACTGCAAGTCCCTAATCTGGATCACTGCAGTGTCTTGAAATGCTTTCTTCACGGGAATCAGAACACTCACGGGCTCGTGTATGACTGGGTAGTTGCTTTTCTGCCTATCCTTCGAAAAGATATGTATGAAGACATACAAAACTCTTAAGAGGTTTCCACATAAATTCGAGTAAATTTAAGTTAGTATCACATCTACTTTTACGCACCATTAAAATTACCATGACATACAATGACTGTTCTAAAGCCTTTTAAGCTTAATAACTTCACTAGTTAGGCACACATAGTCAGTATATATATCATTTTCCAAGGTTGGATCAATTTTCTTTTAAACACAGCAAAGAACTTCTTACGAAGTAATAGACTTGAAAAGTAATTTCATTTCCCTAAAAAAATTTTGAATTCAATTGCCCCAATCATGTCAAAGTCATCAGGTAAACGGCTATCCTGAAGATCCATTGGATCAGCTGGACCGACCACATACAAGTATGTGTCCTTCTTACTAAGAATGACCGACTAATTTTCAGCAACTGAAAGAAAAACATGTCAACACTGCCCCAGTTACTTTCAGTCTTCCGGTTAATGGCTATCCTCATTTCCTAAGTCGAAAACAAGGACCAAAACATATCCGAGGAGATGTCCATCAGACTGAGGTAACCGACTAATTTTAAGCAATAAAGACTCATTTTTTTTTTTTTTTTTTTTTTTTTTTTTTTTTTTGAATCAAAAACAAAGACATGGTTACTCGGGATTGATCATCCCATTTAGCTCAATTAGGTTTTGAAATCTGGATTTATCAAACGCTTTTGTAAACAAGTCAGCAAAATTTTCAAGTGTATCAACCTTTTCGATCTTGATCAGTTTCTTCTCAGCACAATCCCGTATGAAGTGATGACGAATGTCAATATGCTTAGTTTTACTGTGCTTCACGGGATTGTTAATTACTGAGATGGCGGCAGTGTTATCAATTAAAATAGGAGTGAGTAAGAAATTCAGACCATAGTCGCGCAA
>NW_027505776.1:0-65000 GCF_021521415.1 Bidens hawaiensis
AGTCCGTTCTTTTCGCTTTAGATATTTATGTTGTTTATACTTTAATAACTAGGACAAATTATCGGGGCTTCTCTCGGGACCAACTAGTTTGCTCTAATCGTTACCGACTCCTCGTTACCGTATTTCTCATTCCAAGTGAGTTCTTCATAACCCCATTTTAACGCTTTTAATATTTTGGGGTGTAGCATGTCACAAGTGTTATCTCGTTATTTATGTGCTTATTTATAAACCGATTCACACAATTAGCGTACATGTTAATATTATTCTTGCATATTGTTTATGATTATACGTGAAATTGCTTGCAACGTGTTTACTATTCTTATGGTGGAAGTTACGCAAACGCATACACATAGTGAGAGGGTCCGACGGGACGTACCCGCGCCGTCTAATGTTATGACTTCGGTTGTTCGGCTAAAGGAACGGTGAGGACGACATTTATTGATTTCATTTACTTTACGCTTGGATATTTATTGCATTACGAAAGTTGAATCGCGCCTTTTATATATATATGTGTGTGTGTGTGTGTGTATGTATGTATGTATACACAAAAACTTATGAAAACTCACCAACTTAATTGTTGACAAATCTATTATTTTCAACGTGCTACAGGTTGAATCGATGACGTGCTAAGGATGAAGATCATTAGTATACCTTAGGTTATTTGAATAATGAACTTATTTATTGTTTTAATGAAGTGTTTTCATGTTATTTTTATTTATGAATAATTGTGTACTTGTTACGTTACGAAATGAAATAAATATAATTATTATCGCTTTAATAGTGTTACGAGCTATGAGTGATTTGTACGTTACACCCGGGCATATTCCGCTTAAAGCCGGGGTGTTACATTTATTATGTGAGTGTGTTCTTTAATTTTTAGAGTGGTGGGAGTGGTTGTGAGTGAAGGAGAGAAACAATGTTAATGTTCATCATTAAATTTGGAAAAACACTTTGTTTCTTCATAATTTTTTAATATTTTTTGAAAGTAGTTGTGAGTGAAGGAAAAATAAAATACAATGATAAATGTATAAAAAGTTATTTAATTAAATAAAAAGAATAAAATAATGATTTTTAATGTAATTTTAAATTTAAAGATAGAACCGATTAGAAATGCTCCAAGAGTATTCACATCCCATTTCCTATCCACGTTCGTACACGTTTAACTAAAAATCACTATTTCTTCATTTATTTTTCAATTTCTAAAAATCTGTCTAGATTTCATTCTACATCCCATCTCTATATTTTTTTCTCCTTTTCCAATTACCCTCATAAATAGGATTAACCACCACTATTTTGTATTATTCTTTTTCTTTTTCTTCTTAAATTGATATATACTTTTACAGGGGAAAATTAACATATAAATTATATTAATGTGCTAACTATACGAATCAAGTAGTTTAATTATATATACAAAATAATATAATTTAATTCATACAATTAACACGTTAATTTACTTTGTATTTAATAGGTTTGACTACCTAAATCTTAATTACTACTTTTGGTTTCGGGTTGGAATAGTTTTATTGGGTTGACACTCGGGTTAATGGTAACTGGGCATTAAAGAATCCATCAAGCTGTTTTAAACTCTTAACCAACCACACCAACTGATTTATGTTTCCCGTTGCGCGTTGTTTCAAAAGTCTTGAGAATATTGATGTGATTGTGTTGTTTGTGACTCTGTTAGCTTGCCATATTCAAACAAAACCCGCACGCTTCATCAAACAATCAAAGCCATCATTGGAATGTCGATCGTGTTGGATTCAAATTCAGTATCAAAATGTCATAATGCAATTTCAACACTTCATGTATAAGCTAGGCAAAGTAAACAAAGATAATGTAAATAAATATATAATGACCATTCAATACAACTGTACATAGATTATAACTTTATGCCTTCCAACCATAACCGAGTCCCTCCAATTCATCGTTGTCAAAAAACCCATTTCCCAAAAACTCGCTCGCTATATCCATAACAGTATCATCACACATACTTGGGAAATCAGCTGTTACCGCCTTCTGACTACCGACACCTGCGCTAGCTGTCCCGCCACCTGCAGATGAATCATTGAGTGAAGCACCTTTGAAACTATTGCTTCTGGTTGGCACAACTGGTGGCAGTGGTGACGTCGCTGATGATGAAACCCCGTATCTCAAACCTTCTCGACCCATACTCCCGCTAGCGGCACTCTGCCAGAAACCGATGGCTTCGGTCCACCACCGCCACCATTACTCGTATCTTGAAGCAGTTGCTGAATAATGTGCTGTTGTATGGCATGACCGCCACTGTGAGGTGACGGCTGGTGATTCTGTGGTGGCTGAAACATGGGCCTTTGTTGGAAACCGCCAACCGCTGCATACTTGTGGAACCCTGAAACGGATATCCATTTTGGTTTAAGTTATTAAAGGAAGATGAAGCTTCTTGTTGGGCATTTGAACTCATTGAGTTTTGTCTCATGAGTATGTTCTGGTAGTTTGAACTTGCAAGTGCAGCCTGAGCTCCACGGTTAACCATGTATTGACTATTATTGACCAATGACCCGTTGGCACCTGGATTCAGTGGCACTAATTTACTAGACATATGGTCCATTTCTTGCATCTTCTGTGTTTGTGAGTTGACCGAGTTTGTTTTTCTGGGAAAACTTTTCAATCCCTCTGTAAAAGACATGACAGTTTTGAATAAACTGTTGCAATAATGAAAAAAAAAGAAGAGTATATCTTAATGATAAAAGATGGTTAAACTATTACCGATCGGACCAACTTTGGTATCCCGACAAAAATCGATCAAGTCTTTCATGCTATTGACCACTTCAGATATCTATTAGCATAGATCAGGTTGCAAATGATCAGTATCATGTTAGAAAAAACTAGAAGTGTAAACGAGCCGAGCCGCTCATGAGCTACTCAACATCAGCACATTAAAACTCGAACTGAGTGGAGCTTAAACGAGCTCGAGCTCACGAGCTGTTATCAAATCTCATTTAATTAACGAGTTCAAGCACAAGCTTCAATTATCGAGCTCGAGCCGGCTCGCAAACCAAAACTAGCTTTTTTAATTATACAATTTTTATTTAATATATAAACATATGATAAAAATAATTAAATAATATATTATATTATATTACATATATAAAATTATAATTATATATATGTATACAATTATAAAAATATAAAAACTCACGAGCTTGACAAAATACTCACGAACCGGACTCGAGTTATAAAAAATACAACTCTAAATGAGCTGAGCTCGAGCTCAAGCCCTCTTAAATTAAAATGTGCCGAGCTCAAACCTAAACGAGCTAGGGCTCGGCTATCACCTAGAAAAAACAAAGATTCAGCAAAAGTGAAGAATATTCACCTGTAAGCACCTAACATATCTTTTAGAAAAACCCAAATCATTCAATGACTGCAACTCTAAGCTCCTCGCAAGCTGCCGCCCAGCCGCCACAACCCTGCCACAAACCAAACAGTCAGTCACAAAACATGTTCTCGGTTAGCCCAACCTGTTTCAACACATACAAATTTAACCCATTATGATCGACTCACATATTGCTATTTGTTTGCAAATCTTGCTGTGAGACCCCATCAGAACCACTTTCAGCTATTGTAGATTGACATTTTTGTGCTACTTGCAACAGTTGATTCACCTGCAAAACAGCCAAAAAATACAATATATGGATTTATAAATTTAATCAATTATGTTCTTAGTAAAAAAAATGAAGCTTTTGTACCTGAGGTGCAATCAACCTACGAGGAAGAAGCTCTTCATGGCGTCGTGCACAAAATTCCCATGTTAATATCTGAAAAGACACATGCAGATAAGTAAAAAAACACATATTCCATCATTATGTCTTTTATTTTCAATAAAAATATTATTTGGGTTAAATCACCTTTAAATCAGGGGTGAAAATAACTTTAAGCCGGCCCTCACGAACCACACGAAGTTGCTCGTATATACTTTCCTGAACAGCTTTTCCATACTCCAACATCATTATTCCAGATGGGGATCTATATTCACGAGGCATGTCTAGAAATAAAAGCTCGTCTATAACACCACTGCCAAACTTGATTTCATTAAGTCTTGGCAGTGCTTCAAAAGTTGCCTCTGTTAATATACATACCATCAAAACATAATTTAATTTAGAATTCTTGAACACAATATTTATAATATAGTGTATGACTTGTGATTTACATACCGAAGCCTCTTCCGGATTTAGACCCACAAATATCACATTGCCATGCGTCCTAAGAAGATAAAAACTTTTTATGAAAACAAGATACACAAAAACAAAAAAAAACATACCATAGCCACCTGTGGAAACACACCCAACGAATGATAGCCCACATTATCATACAAGGACAGGCACCACCTTTTCTTTGCACGTGGAGAATAATACTCTGCTACGAACTTCCTCCAGTAGGAGATACTGTTTTCCTGCATATATTTAAACCAAGAATAGTTAACCCGAGAAATTAAAGGTGGCACACTGGCACTGCAGCTCATTATTTAAGAATGTTTTGTTTCATGTTATGTTTCATTTCTAGTGGAGCAAGCCAGTAGAATTAGAGCAAAATAGCTAAAGAGACGAGTCAAATGAATTAACAATCACCAAAAAGGTACTTTTAATGCATAAACTACCGAAATCATTTCATCCAGATAAATAGATTACTATCAATATAATATCATTATCATAATCATTTTTGACACGCTAAATATTTGCTAAAAAAAATTATCCCTCTAGACTTTACATAGGAAAAACATTTTTGACCGTTTCCCAACCCTGGTCAACCCACCCAATTGCCACCTCTACAAGCATTGAAATTTGATTCATAAATTCATTGCGTTGATAAAAACCAAAAATGGAATGTGAAATTTAAATACTCATAATCATACTCACAGCTGGACATTGCCTTTGATGATACATGTATTGCATCAACCTTCGTGAGCAAACACCACCATCATTGGGTTGTTTCATTGCATTTGCAGGTTGCAAACTCTGTTGCTGTAACTGTTGCCTCAACTGCAACTGCTGCTGCTGCTGAAGCAAATGTGCTCGTTGAAGTGGCGGCAAAGACTGGAACAACTGCTGCTGCTGTTGATGTTGCTTCAGTCTCTGCTGCTGAATCAAACTTTGTAGCTGTGGGCTTTGTAACTGCATTGAATCTTGTCTTTGCAATATCTGCTGTAAAACCTGTTGTTGCATCATATCTTCCTGCTTGATATCTACCCGAGCCTTCTTTTGCATGTGTGATATACCGTCATTATCTTGAACGAATGATCCAATAACTCTTGCACCGGAAACCTGTCCAGCCCGTAAAGGAGGCAACGATGTGGCCGTATTGGAACTTGGTTGCATTGTCGACGCCCCTTCTATAACAGAAGAGCCTGAAATGCTCATATTATTTGAAGTAAACGATAAAGGCGATGCGGGTAATAACATATTATATTCATTATTAGCACTCGCACTTCTTTGAAGCCGGGAACCACCACCACCACCTCCTGAAAGACCCGAGTTAGCATCAGTAATCAACGAACTCGCCCCGATGCTATTCGTTATGTCTCCAGATACCGGTACCATGTTTGCTTGCATATTTCCAGGAACCGAACTTGCAGAGTTCCCAAAAGAGCCCAAATGCGAAAAACCTAAACCTTGAGACTGCATATCTCCTTGAAAAAAGATTCCCGAACTTGACGGAGAATGCACCCTCCCAGAACTAGCCCGAGATGGCCCCATTCGCGATATAGCCGCTTGCTGGCTCGAATCCGAATAGTTATCCAGTTTCAGAGCCTAATTTGATCCAATTAAATGATTAATAACAATTATCAACTAATTCAATATTAATATAATAACATTAACATAACAAAGGATTTAAAAGCATAAATCACCTAGTAGCTAATTTAATTCAATTAAGAAAACCTGATTTATAACTTAGAAGCTAAGCAAATGAAGGCATAAATAAATATCAATCAAATTACCACAAAATTACATCCTAAAAAAGCGTATTTACAAATAAAACAATTAAATTAGCAGCTAAAACACGCATGGTCAAATAATTTCACAGACAAGTTAAACACATTCATAAATTAACGCCAAAGTAGATCAAATCTCTACAATAATAATAAGTTAATAACGCTTCCGTAAGCTACTAACACACAATTAGTTAAAACCGCATCAAATAATAATAATAATATTGCTTACAGGTAAAGGTAAAGGTAAAATCAATCGGCTAACCTTTGAAATACTCCGTAATAATAATAATATCTGGAAATAAATAACGATCGGAGTTTATGTATGTAGCGGGAATCGGAGAGAGGATGGTGACTGGGAGTGGCGGTGGAAAGAGTTACTTGACCGGCTGTAGCCGGTTTATATTTGGGAGTTGTGTGAGATCGGGCGGTGGCTAGGGGTTTAGTGTTACACGTGTCAAGATCTGATCCGGTTGATGGGGTGGTTTATTTGACAGGGCAGGTCCGATGAGGTGTGATCTGGTACAGCCGTCTAATGCATGAAGGATCTGAGTCAACTCGTTTTCTTCTGGTTCAGTACAAATAAAATGTTCAAATGTTCCGAGTTTGGCCTACTTTTATTGTTTTGTTTATGATTATTTTTTAAAGTACCTTATTTTCTATTATTTGATAAGTTATTTTTAAATGTTTTGATTAGCTTATATTTTTCAAGTTAATTATTATGTGTTTTAATAAATTGTTAAATTCATCATTTTTTAATTTGTTAAGAGTAATAAACTGCTTCAATGATTACTAATTCACCACCATTTGAGAGCAAATGAGTAAATTACACCCTTACACAAATAAGCTTATTTAAATAAACTAAAAAACCATATTCAAATAAGCTTCTTCAAATGAGCTTATATAAACTAATAAGTATAAGCTTAAAAAGCTAGACCAAACATCAAGTTAAGTTTATTTTGTATAAAAAAGCTAAAAAAAGAAAAAGCTATAAGCTTTGTTAAAAAAAGCTAGGCCAAACACCCCCTTAGTAGCTAATTATAAATTTATTTTTGGTGAAATTTGACATGCTTTATATTTGGATATATTTACATTATAATGTTATAGATAACATTTTTAGATAGAAAGATCAATTGGGTAAATTGGGACTGGATGGTGGACTGATGGTTTGGCTTGTTAATGGATTTAATTTAAGCCTTTTTGTCAAGTGATGGTGAAGATCGAAAACGAACCAATAAAGCTATAGGCGGGTTGTCAAAGGCATTCACTTTAGTGAATGAGGTACAAAACCGGTTCCAGTTAAAAAAAGAATGTATATAGGTGTGTGAAATAACCTTTCGAAGGTTGATAAAGAGTTGTTTGACAAAAATGTATCATTAATCAAATGTTTAGGGGGACAATTAGAAATGCATATCGTACTCAGTATATCCCACCAATAGCAATGCTATGGTAGGGTCTGAAAGGACAATTAGAAATGAGAGACAAATATTGTTTTGGTTGGGTAAGTGGGTCGGGGATATACCATATTATGCAAACAATTTTCTACTTTTTTTAGATTAGAACGGAACATACAGTGCTATGTTCGAGATAAAGTCGTAGTAGGCTCATCGGTCGAAGGGTGGCAAAACCCGCAACTCATATTGAGGTTCAGGAGCTTTGGGATTGCATTGCTTTAATACCAGGTATGGCATTGACAGAAAATTGACATGGAATATTGTGAATGATGATGAATTTACAACAAAAATCAGCTCGTAATAAGCCCGGACCCCACGGAAGATAACTCATTGTTTGCTATGGATTGGATTAGATGGGTCCCCTTAAAGGTAAATCATTTTGGTTTGAGAGCGGAAATGGGTTGTAATGCAACTTCGGATGCCCTATTCAAACATAATGTGGTGCCCGATATCATATGTTGTTCATTATGTAATGGTGAAAAGGAATATCAACAAGTCATTTGTTCACTTCAGGTTATGTTGCAAAGGTAATATAACAATTCATTAGTAGTTGGTGTGGGATCGACCCGGTATATGCCTTTGAGATTAGAGATCTTCCCAGACTTCATCTTACTAGCGGGCAACAAGTGATTAAGTAAAAGGCAATCTAAACAGTAATACTCATGGCATCTTCTCAAATTTGAGCCTTCTCATCAAGTGGTGGTGGAGATAGAAAGCAAACCAATTAAGCAACAGAGACTGGTTGTCAAAGACATTCAGTTTAATGAATGAGGTATGAAACCGATTCCAATTAAAAAAGGAAAATTGATTTTAAATAATTCCGACTACTGAGTGTTGGCAAATAACAGTCCCAACTAATGACTTGGCTGACGACGGTGCCATCTTTAATTTTAGCATATTTGTTCCCAACGGTCTAGGACTAACGGATACCTAATGTCGTTAGTTGCCACTAACAGGTCACCGGAAAAATTACATTCTTTGCTGGAAAATTGATCGATCCAAATCGATCTTCCAAAATAGGACCGTGAAATCCGACGCTGACAGCAAATAAGGATGTATCTTTCCAAAAGCTTGAAAATAGCCCTTTGTGAAGAACCATCAATGGACTTGTGGAGAGATGAAGCCAGGTTTTGTAAGCCCAAGAATATCGCAAGCAAGCCCAAGAAGACAGCCCATGTGTAAAACATAAAACAAGCTCAATATGAGAGGCGAACATGTTGAATATAAGAATGTAACAGCAAGCAACGTCTTGCAAAGTTGAGTTATTAAAAACATGTTTGCTAAACGAGATCCAAGTTGATAATTTTTTTTATTTCTTTTGTTGAAATGGAATTTTTTTTTAAAAAAAAAACATTAATTTCATTTCAAATAAAAGGATCCAATACAATAAAAGGGCAGATAAACGAGCAACAAGCTGCGCCGTCACCCCCTTTTTGAATGGCAAAACCGATCCTACTGAAAACAAAATTATCTTTCTTCGACGTCGATGAGTTACTGTGCACGATCCGCTGAAACTTTTTAGAAACGTAGCAGCATCGGGGGCAAGAGACCCAAATGTATCAAAAGCAAAAGGAATGAAGGCGTGTTGATTCTCCACACATGTCTTCTCGTGCTTAGCAATTTTTCCTGTTTCTGCCTTTAGCATGGCCTGCCTAGCAACAAACCCGGTGTCACTAAGCCCGACAAGAGGGGCACCCCAGTAAGGTCCACACAAGCATGCCCCCCCCCCCACCCATCCAAACATACGAATGTCTGCTGGTCGGAGAGTAGACCTTTCTTCACATAGATCCGACAAGAAATTCACAGGAGACTCTTTTCTTGCCGAGATTCCCGCCCGTTTTAACACATCACAAAGGACATCCCTGACCAAATCATGTCTATATTTAAACCCCGGGAGTTCTTTGCAATGAACCGCGTGTTCACCAAAATTATCTAAACAAACCTTACGACAGATCGGGCACCAAAATACACTTCTCCAGTACACTTTAAAAATGCTTTCCAAATTTGTAAAAAAAAAAAACAAAACCACCACATCCAGACCCAAAATCAACATATTTTAGTATGGTCCGTTCCATTGCTATAATATGTCGCCTCAGAATTAGGATGTGAGCAATCGGTGTGGAAGTGGGGGTGAGTGTGGGTGTATCACTACTCCACCAGCTACCACCGTCTTCGCTCCATCCACCATATTTCCCCGGAAAGGTTTTGTCGAGGGATTATGCTGGATATTTAGAGATACATCCCAACTGGAACCTTGAACACCCGACATTATGATGTGTATGTAACAAAAGTCAAGGAGATAAAGCGACATGTCTAGTCGTTGGTTCCAATCACGCACACCAACTTATTTAATTACCACTTATTTTGTTTTTAAAAATTTCATAATGTAGTTTTTATATTTGTAACAATAAATTCAATGATATTAATCATGTAACGTTGTTTGTTAACTTTTTGTGAATTTAATATTAAGACATAAGCGCGGCTATAAAATTTCGTTCAATATCTCCTTCAAACTGTAGTTTGCTGACCAACCATCTGAACCTACATTTTGCATTTGCCAACATGTTTGTTGCATATAGTTGACGTATTGGGGGAATACAAAAAGCTCAAATAAATTAAATTGATCAAATTATGAATTGTGTCGTTAACATTACCGTTAACAAAACAGTCGCCCCTGATCAAAATCTAAGCGCCAACAAAACAGTCGTAGCTACAATTTAAACAAACATGTTGGAAAATGCAAAATGTAGATTCAGATAGTTGGTTAGTAAACTGCAGTTTGAAGGAATTAAACGATCTTTATAGCTACGTTTACGTTTTAATATTAAATTCACACAAAAGTTAATAAACAAAGTTATATGATTAAATATCATTGAATTTATTGTTACAAATTACAATAAAAAATTAAAAACAAAATACATTATATTTAAATAAGTTGGTGTGTTTGATTGGAAGCAACGACTTGATGTATCGATTTCTCTACATCCTTGACTTTGGCGACATATACATTATAATGTCGTGTGTTCAAGGTTTCAGTTGGGTCAGCTCTCTAAATATCATAATGACCCCCTCGACGGAATATTCCTTATGATCCAATGGAAGAGTGGAACGTCCGATGGAATAATGAAGGTTTCGACGGAAGATTAAATCGTCGTCTCTGACAATGCAGATCATGCTTCAATAGGATCTGATGGTTTAACACCTCTATCGAATTTCTCTAAATTGAACTCAAAGGTTTGTGACTTTCTTTTGCGGTTTCTCAACAACAAATGGGATTCTTGGAAAACAAACGCCATGGTTGTGTTCTCCTCGAAAAACTAAACGATTTACACTATGGATCTGCTTGATTATGTAAAGAAATAAGAAAGATGGAGATGGAAGTTGATTATTGAGGTTTAGGCTTTGAGATGTAAAAGATGAAGTTTAAGTCAGAACATGAAGTTTTATGTCAGAAGACGAAAAAGATGTAGTCGAACGACGAAAAAGCTTTGTGTTTTGTTGGAAGATCAAACATCATGATATGTGGAAAAATTTAATAGGCTCATCTAATTCCTCGGAGGGTGTTGTGCTTTCGTCGGATCCAACGGATTAAGATGACTATTTCAGGTATTATGTGAAAACCAAGTTAAAATTGGAAAAAGGTTGGCCAGAGTAACTATTTATGATATATTCCCTATTATGAATAAATCCTGCATTTCTAATAGTTTCCTGGCTAAATTTATTTAATATCACACCTAACTAGTTCGTATTTAGATGTTTAAAGAGTTAATTAATGATTTAAAATTGAGCATTTTTACTAAACTTGAGACGGACAAGACTAACAGGTAACATTGTAAACATGTTTTATATATTCTTAGTCTCATTAATATTTATATATAAAAAAGTTCGTTTTCCTTTATTATTATTATTAATCGCAAGCTTATATAAAGGAATCTAGCCAGTGGCTCGACCCAAACCAAGAACAAACACGGTACAAGTATAAATACACCAACAGGAACTAGCAAAAACTTAAAGATATACCCCGCTATATATCCAAGTCTAAACAATCAAACAAACACCAATTCCGCCATTCTAGAGCTTATATCTTTGCGAGGTGTTTAATTTAAGAGGGGGACCATTCTAGAACTTGCATTCGTTTTTTGAATGTAATAATTGTTGGTGTATTCTCCTGATGTAGACCAGGGGATATTCAGATTCCAAATAAGTTGGAGGCTAAGTAAAGGCAGGCCACAAGTTATACCTAATTAGTTAAAAGATGAAAAGTAAATTTGTCAACTATTTACTTATAGTACCTATAATGTCCATTATTAAATGAGCAGGTCGACTTTTTAATCTTTAAAGACAAGTGACGAACACGTGTCCTTTAAGCTGATGCGGTGATATTATCGTTAACACAATAAAGTCGCCCCAGATCAAAATCTAAGCACCAACAAAGCAGTCGGCCCGACGACTGCATTCATGTCTATGTCGGCCCGAGTAAATCATGATGTCGAGTAGATCGTGAAAATGCCAGGTAGATCACAACCGATTAGTAAACGATATAAAAAACCCGGGCCGACTAGTAAGTTACGTGGGACGAGTAAATCATGTCACATGAGGATTTCAAAAAACCAGGCCGACTAGTAAATTTATTTTAAAAAATAAAAAAACTAACATTTTATACTATAAATAGCCAAGAATCCCGTATAGATAATATGAACCACCATAATATGCCCAATACCCTTCAACAATGCTTTCCAAATTTGTAAAAAAAAAAAAAAACACCATGTCCAGACCCAAAACCAACACATTTTTGTATTGTCCGTTTCCATTGCTAGAATATGTCGTCTCGGAATTATTGTGTGAGCAATCAGTGTTGAAGTGGGGTGTACTCCATATCACTACTCCAGCTTCCATCGCTTTCGCTCCATCCGCTATATTTCACCTGAAAGGTTTCGTCAGGGGGTCATGCACTACTAGAAAAGGGGAAAGTTTCCTACTAATATTTTCTACAAAATACCGACAAATGAAATTTCTCAAAATTTAGCGGTTTTTTTCCGACAAATTTTTTTTGAAAAATATACAATTATTTTCCGACAGTTTTCCGACTAAACAGCTTCAAATTAAAATTCCTTGGAATTCCATCGCTAGTTTTCATAGGATTCCGTCACTTTACCGACAAATTTTCCATTTATTTGTTAATAAATTTAGTCTAATAAGTTAAATAAGAAAAATAATAACATTTTTATGTTTTTGTCGGAAACTTATCGAAAACTTTATAAATATCCTGACAAATACTATAAATATTATTATTTTTATTTATTAAGGCTATTAGATAATCTAATACATCAATTTAATAAAGGAAAATTTATTACTTTCTTAACAATTGTCGGAACATTGTCGGAATAATATAAACTTTCCGATAATTTTCCGAGGAATGTTGAAACAATTTATTAAAGTAATTCTTATTAAATAATTCATTAATACATCTAATCGACTAAAGTAATAAAGAAAAAAGGTATTATTTTGCATTAAGAATTAAATACTTTGTCTATTAAGCCTACTAATTATAAGTAATAATAATATAAATAATTTTTTGAAATATAATTTATATTAATCACATTAATAGTTAAATATTTAGTAATAAAAGAATATTTGTTATGAACACGATATAATAATAAAAAGTATATAATTAACGATTGTTTTTGTTATTTACATCATGTGTATATATGTATTTGCACATGCATATGCATGCATTATTGCGTGTGCGTCTTAGTTAGTGTGTGTACGTGTAGGAGTGTGTACCCATATGTGTTAGTGCATGTATGTCTGTGAGTGTGTGTATGCATACATGGTAGTAGTGTATGTGTATATGACATATATGTGTTAAGCTGTAAGAGTGTGTCTATAAGTAGATGTTAGTGTGCGCACGTGTGTACGTGTGTTAATGTATGTTTGAATGTGTGTAAGTGTTAATGTATGTACGTGCCTGAGTATGTGTATGCATTAGTGTATGTATGTGTGCGCATATGTTTTAAAATGCTTGTGTTACTTTATGTGTAGTATGCACGTGCTTTAGTGTGTGTGTGCTAGACTGAACGTTGTGGATTAAATCAATCTAACTTAAAGCCAAATCATCATCAACGTGACATCACTTTTGCAAGCAGAGGGGTGGCAAGGAGCGTTGAAACACTGTGCTGGAGGGGTAGTAAGGGTGCATGTGGTGGCTGGGTATTGCTCGAATGGGCAAAATTGAGGGGGGGGGGGGGAGGTATGGGGACGTGGTCGGTGGCTCTGATGTGAGTTATGGTGGTACTCCCGACATTACTCCACAACGTTCAACGATACGTATGTATGAATATATGCGTATGCACGAGCGTGTGCGTTTTGGTGTTGGTGTATGTATGTGTATAAGTGTTGGGGTTATATATATATGGTATATTAATATAATCGCATAGCTTTATTTTATAATTAATAATATATAGTTTTTCATTTTATCCTTTTATTTTATCTATATCTATACTATATATAATGTGGCAGTGAAGGGTAAATTAAGACGGTAGTTTTAAGGGAATTACAAATTTTAAGCATATGATACAAGTATAAAGAAGGACAAAGTTGACTTTTTAACATAAAAACTCACGTGTATTCATTAATTTTCCAAAACATTTACAATATTTACCCCTTAACTTTTGTAAAATTAAAGAATAGTTACAATTTTGATCATTCATCTTTTATGCATATATTCTTTATATTTTCACTTTTAACCCAAATTCACCCGCGATTTTTAAACGATCATAACTTTTTCGTACGTTAATATTTTTAAAAAAAAAATTGCACCATAAAAACGAGCATTTAATTCTCTTTAATTTGAGTATGATATTGTCATAGTTTTTTTTTCAGTTAAAAACAACATTTTACGTATATGTATTTGTGGTTCGTTTTTGATGGTTTTAAACTAAACTGTGAGCCAAGCTGTTAATAACGTTTTTGTCGTCGAAAATTAAAACCGGACCGTTGAAAATTTAACTCAAACCATTAGCAATGATTAGGTTCCGGTTTCGTTTGTACTTCGATACTAAATTGAGTTTAAAATAAGAATTACTAATCTACCTATACCAATAAACGGTTTCACAGTTTAAAACGGAACACTGAACACCCATAAATCTATTACGTGATTATCAAGGTTTGTATTCCCCGCTGCATCGCGCGGACATTCATCTAGTAATTAATAATATATAGTTTTTTCATTTTGTCGGAAATTAATCAGAAATACAAAGACTTCCGACAAAATAGCGAGAACTCGTTTTTTTCTTCCAAAAACGGGAAGTCTGGTTTCGAACCTGCGTAACCTCAGACTACCTTTTCATTTGCTCTAGTTGCTTGTAATAACTTTTATCAAGTGATTTCAAGAAAGCCCCAAAACCCAAAATAAAAACCTGTTGGCGCTAAGTTTTTCCCCAATTTGGCGCCTTCCCTATCCCTAATTCCTTACTTCACTTCACAAAATCCTTGGCGCCGCCACATACCACCACCTAATTCCTTACCCTCGCAGAATCCTTTTCAAGGTAATGTCTTGATTTTGTGTCCATCAAGTAACTAAATTACTTGTTAATAAGCAGATTTCTAAGTTTTCTGTGGTTATGTTGTTTTAGGTTGAACAATTTAATTCACTATGCCATAGCAGATTCATTTTATTAATGTTTTGCAGAAGTTAATCTACAAAAAATGGAGTATTGGCTTCATCTATTCTTAGTACTAAGCTGGTGCAAAACTAGCTTTTACTTTAAAACCATTGTTGTAATGAACTGTGCTTTTTTACATTCAAGACAGAACTGCAAATGGTTCTAGATGAATGTCCTTTAATGGTCTTATTTTTTATTAAAAAATGAATTCCACCTTATGGGATGTATATGTGTGTATTATTGCTAGGTTAGTATGTATACAAGTGTTCTTATGTGTGTATTATTTATCTTACTGTTGTATTTTAAATGCAACTTGTATGCATTATGGTGGAAAGGTAGCTCCAGAAAAACGTGGTTGTAGTGGTACCAGCAGAGCAGTGGTGGTAGTACTCGCGGTATTCATATTTAAGAGCCTGATTCTCGTGATAATGTAGGGCAATGCGGATCCCAAGGGTTCAGTTCTAAAGGTAAGGGTCAAGAACCTGTTGAGGGAGAGTATAGACAAACTTGCGGGTGATACGTAATAACACGTGGTGGTAAAGGTGGGAGAGCTGCTGTTAGTCATAGTTGTGTGGAGGTATCGTTAAGAAGTTAGCTAGTTAATTATTTTTTATTAAAATTTCATATTCTTTATATATTATGCATATATGTTTTTTATAATATTGCAGATGTGGAACACTGAAAAATGGTTAAAAAGATCCAAAGCCAGAAAAAAAAGCGTCGAAAATGATTTATTCGTCATACATGCGGGTCTATGGGTATTGATGAACATCACATCTTTCCTGGTAAGCTAATCAGATTAAAAAAATTTAGTAATTGGTTGTGTATTTAACACTTATCAATATTTATGTAGGAGAAACACAAGGGTGGACCAGTTGGCTATGATTTGCCTTCGTTGATACCCACGCCACCAGATAGACAAAAAGAGATTGCACGATGGGGGGATCAATATTAATGACTTGGAGCAGTTTTGTGGTGACCGGGTCAGAATCATCATTTTGCAGTCTATTACACACAGTGATGCTTGACAATCGCAGGAGGTATCATTATTATTAGCACTATTGTTATTGATAGATCACATATATTTTCAGTTTATGCATTTTAGATTTGTGTTCATATTTGTTCTTTTTGTTTACATATATGGTCAAGCGAACACGATCTTAGTTTGTAAGTTTGTAACTGGTAGTAGGTTTGACTTGCATCTGCTTTAGTCATTTGGTACTTGTTTTCTAGTATAAGATAAGGCATTTTGGTAACTTATAGTGTAAATTAGGGACACCATTGTGATATGCTGTATAAAATGGCCTAGGGGCACCAGATGGTAATTTGTTTAAATTGAGGTCGCTGATGTTATTTGCTTATTATCCACAATACCAAAATTGCAAACACTGATTATTGTGTTTTCCATTTAATAGTATTTGCACTCAGTATCTATTCCAAATTGATTGATTATGCTAACATTTAATTAGCATGACAATTTGATTAGGTCTTAAAATGACTTGTTAGCATTTTGATTACCATTACAATTTATAAACTAATATATATTAACTAATTTATGTGTTTTAACAAATTATAGGTAAAAGATCTTTGAACCCAGTTAGAACAAGAAACGAAGGCTCGACAAAACATGGAATATTGTGTAACACAAATGGCAAAAGACGCGGAAGTAGAGAGGGCCGAATGTGGGAGGCTACAAAGACAAATGGAAACAGATTTAGAAAAAGAGTCGGCGGAGCGTGAAAAAGAGGCCGGGCGCGAAAAAGAGCGGGTTGAACGCGAAAAACCACAAAAACAGTTTGATGAAATTATGAAAAAAATTGCGGAGAAGTAGTTTGTTGACTTAATGTTTGGTATTTTGCCATGTTAAACATATGTTCTTTTGTTTGGTATTTTGACATGGTAAAATGGGCAGTATTTTGTTTGGTCGTTGTAAAAGATTCGCTTATTTTAAATTATGTTTTTGTTTTTCTAGAATTTTAGCTTTTTATATTATTTTTTTAAGAAACAATTCAGGTTTTATGGTTCTTTTATAATTTATGATGTCAGTGATTTGTCAGATTAAAAAACTTAAAATTTACTTTCGTCGGAAGTTCACAGGTAAATATAGAATTGAAAAAATATTGTTTTGTCGGAAATTAGTCGCTACGTTTAAGATTGTTTAATATTTATTTAAAATGATTTGTCGTAAGTTTATCGGAAATGAAATCAAATTAATAACTAATACTACTTAATTTTTATGATTAATTAATAAAAAAATTATTAATAAAAATATGTTTTGTAGTTAGTTTCTTGCAAAATTGTTGGAACAAGATACAAATCTTTTCCTCGGTAATTTGTCGAAAAGTTAGCGACAAACGATGGTTGTTGGTATTTTGAGGGAATATTTGTTGGAAATTGCTCGGAAAAATATTTCCTAGGAGCTTTTTTCCGACAAGCGCCATTCATCGGTATTTTGTCGCTGATAGACGATTCCGACTAGTTATCTACGATATTTTTGGTCGGAAAAGATCCAGTTTTTTAGTAGTGATGCTGGATATTTAAAGAGCTGAACCAACTGGAATCTTGAACACCTGACATTATGATGTGTATGACGTCAAAGTCAAGATGTAAAGAGAGCGACACATCTAGTTGTCGGTTCTAATCACGCACACCAACTTATTTAATTATCATGTATTTAGTTTAAAAGAAATCATATTGTAATCTGTATATTTATAACAATAAATTCAATGATATTAATCATCTAACTTTGTTTGTTAACTTTTTGTGAATTTAATATTAAAATATAAATGTTGCTATAAGATTCGATCAATATCTCCTTCAAACTGTAGTTTGCTGACCAACCATCTGAAATCTGAATCTACGTTTTGCATTTGCCAACATGTTTGTTGCAGATAGTTGTAGTTGATGTATTGGGAATACAAACGCTCAAATAAATTAATTAATCAAATTATGAATTGTGTATGCATAGTATATGTGTAGAAGTATATAGTGATTAAAATTTAAGATTGTTAAAATAATCATACTTGACGAAAAAAAAAAAAGAAGAAGAAGAAGAAGTTTGTAGTGGCCGCAATGGTGAAATCCTCGTTTTCTTGAAAAAATTTCATTGTAAATCACATTATTAAAATAATACTTCTAGCTCCTTTTTATAAAAATCGTACATTAAGCTTTTAGGGGAAGGTTCATGTACATTTTGATCTTAACATGAGTACGTAGGAAATAATGCCAATTTATATAAAAATGCGAACGTAAGAAACAATACCAACTACAATACCAATCTATATAAACAATAACTTATAATAACAAAGAAAACAACCTAAAAACTACAACAAAAGAATATCAAGAACAAAATAATAACAGAATATACCAGCAAATACTTATAACAGCAAAAAAAACATTTAATAATAACAACAAAATATAAATAAGCAAATACTTATAACGTCTTATAATCGAAAATTAGTAAATACGAACAAAAAATAGCAGCAAACGCCTATAAAAATAAACCTAATCATAACAACAAATTAGTTCTCACCGTTTTTATGTTAAGAATAAAATCTATTTGATCCTATTTCTAAGCTTTTATTAGAATAGTATTTTCTTTTTTGTTAATTGTATGGATAGACTTCTAAGGAATACGTCAATATTTTATTTAAATAAATACAATTTTTACTATGTAAGTACTAGAGTGGAGAAACGGGATAGACTTCTAAGTCGTCGTTCTATAAAAATATTGTATTTAAAGAGAAGACATTACTATAACTGTCTACCGAACATGATTTCAACTAAAAACTTAATAAGACAACATACAACATGGTTTTTTTTTATAATCATCAACGATACCCTGTTACATCTTAAAAAGGTAATTTTCTATTCTATATGTTGAATATCTTAGTTCTTATATGTTTTTGAATTAAATATCAAAATCAAATCTTAAAAAAAAACAGAAAATTGGATTAAAAGAATCTTAGCTTGTAAGGCCCCGAACCCGGTAGCCCTACTTTCGTGTCGGATTTACTCATAAACACAGTTCTTCAAATCAGAGTTTATTAAAACTTTTCGCGGAATATAAAACATCAATCATTTGTTACTAAACATTAAATCTTTTCTTTGATACCATAACACAAAACTTTATATTTAAAACATCTTTACTTCTTTCTTCAGATGCCAGCCGTTCAATCCATGCCGTGTGTCATCCTCATGCTAACTCTATAATCAGCTCACCTGCGTGCATACTAAAAGTCAGCTACGCTGAGTGAGTTCTAGTTAATCAAGCAACTTATCATACAACCACTTCATACAATATATACGTATCCGAAGACACATAGTCCACTGTCTAACATGCCACTGTTAACCACTTAATTACCCCTACAGCTTAGCCACTTAATTACCCCTACAGCTTAACCACTTATGCCACTGGTGCCACTTTATGCCACTTATGCCACTTTAATAACGAAGTCACGTATAGGCTTACCCTACCACGTACTATCGTCATGCCACTAACACTCTTACTAGACTCTGCCACTTCTATCACACTCTATCTCTACTTGTCAGCAGCACTCTTTATACCAATACAATATTTACATAGTAAGCAATCGCATCATAGAATACATACACACTAACAACCACTTGACAATCACTATCCTTGGCGATACGTGCAATATCCGAAGATCGTTCACGTACCGACAAGCATTATATAATAGCTACTTTGCCATTTTAATAACGTATAACCTGCTTACCTTACCACTTAGCCTCTTATTTACACCTACCACCTTGCCACTTGCCATTTTAATAACGTATAACGTTATGCCACTTTGCCACTTTAATAACGTAAAACGTTATGCCACTTTGCCACTTTAATAACGTAAAACGTTATGCCACTTTGCCACTTTAATAACGTAAAACGTTATGCCACTTTGCCACTTTGCCACTTTAATAACGTAAAACGTTATGCCACTTTAATAACGAATGCACGTATAGGCTTACCCTACCACGTACTATCGTTATGCCACTAACACTCTTACTAGACTCTTGTCACTTCTAACACGCTATGCCTCTACTTGTCTACAACACGCTTCATATCATTTACATAATAAGCAAGTCACATCAACAATCATACACACATAATAACGATGGCACGTACAGGCTTTCCCTATCACGCGCTCACGTTATGCCACTAACACCCTTACTAGACTCTTGCCACTTCTAACACACTCTACCTCTACCTGCCTATATCACACTTCATATCAGTTCGGTATTTACGTAATAAACACACACTATCAACCACTTGGAATTTACTATCCTTGGCGATACGTGCAATATCCGAAGATCGTTCACGTACCGACAAGCATTATAAAATATATACCTCGTATAACATCTATAGCATACACTTACCACTTAAGGTAAGTGTATTCACACTTCACATCGAGTATGCACACAGCCCCGAAAACATAACAAGGAAATGGGGCTAGAAACTCACCTGGATTCTGCTTCTTTTTCTGATAGCTGTAAATCCCTTCTCTATTTGAGCTCGGCTGACTGTACAAGTTACACGTATCAATACTCGTCTGATCTAATCTGGTGGCCTAGTATTAGCTTACTTTAATTTATCGCTTTATAATTTATTTTCTAATCAAACTTGGCTTTAGGCGAAGTTAACCCTCGGGCGAACTTAGCTTCAGGCGAAGTTAAACCTTAGGCGAACTTGGCTTCAGGCGAAGTTAAACCTTAGGCGAACTTGGCTTCAGGCGAAGTTAAACCTTAGGCGAACTTGGCTTCAGGCGAAGTTAAACCTTAGGCGAACTTGGCCGTAGGCGAAGTTACGCTTGAAGGCGAAGTTACGCTTGAAGGCGAAGTTACGCTTGAAGGCGAAGTTACGCTTGAAGGCGAAGTTTATCAGGCGAACTTAATCTTGCAGGCGAAGTTATCGCGCTGCAGATCTGTTTGCCCATAACTCCTTCGTTTCTTAGCCAAATAACTCGATTTTGGTACCCACGGAATCGTATGATCGGCGCCTACAAATCCCAACCATCAAATCGGCCTAAAATCGACGTTTTAGGGGTCCGATTTGGGCAGTTTGGGTTTCGGGTCCGGTTAACCCATCCAATCCTAACCATTTTCAGTAATATTAACTTTGGTGGATTTGTTCTTACCTTACCAACTCAGATCTATCAACAAAATCTCGGGTCTCGGCTTCGAATCTTGATCGGTTAGAATGTGTGTGTTTTGAGTGTGTGAAGAAATAGATGTAAATGAAGATATTTTGGGGTTTTGGGGGTATTTATATCCCTGAAATCCCATTCTCATTTAACCCGTCTCCCTTAATCCAACACTAGCCCGACTCATACCAACTCCTACTCTATTATTTGTTTCCTGACAACCCGAGTAAACTTTCCCTCTATTATTAAGTAATATAATTAATATTATCTTGAAATTTCGGGATGTTACATAGCTATTGACTATTGACAAATAGCACTACAAACTAACCAAATGCCGGCTGACTTTTTTTCTTTTAACATATTTGTTCGTTAAAATCTGCAACTACAGAATCCAAACGCTATCGGTGAAAAAATGTTTTTTTGCTAGAAAACTCAACATTTTTAGCTAGATTAACGGTTTCTTTGATTTCATCTACAAGGTCCATATAAGTAGAATTAGGAACTTTTATTTCTATGAAGACTAAAAGGAATATAAATGTTTAGTGTAGCCTCCATATATATCCAGTTACTAGTTAGCCCGTTTATTATATATCTTAAATAAATAAAATATTAAATAGTTAGTAAAGAAGATTTAAAATTATAAAATAAAAATACGATTGTAAGTGTGTAAGTAAGATGAAAATGAATATTATTTTAAAACCAATATTGCTTCAAATTGAAAACAAATTTTTTATTTTCTTTTGTTAGTTGTAAATTTATCTATAATGAATCGTTTGAATGAAAATGATATAAAAAAAATTTGAGAAAATGTCGGTTAAACTTATAGGATGTTTTGTAATTTCACATGGTCTGTTTAAATTGTTTTAAAAACATATACATGCATTTCACACTACATTATTAAAATCTATCATAAAAACAAGTTATTTATAAATTATAACATGGCTTTTGCCACAATTATTAGTTGTGAAGCTATGACATAAATATAGGGAGTGCATTTAGTACGTATAAAAATTTGCATAAACGCAAGAGGGGCTGAGTAGGTAATGGTTCAAAATATTTGGATAAAACAGGTAAATTTACATTAATAAGAAAAAATTGGAGGGGCTAAGACTACCATGAGCCTAAGAGAAGCTTTGTCCATGATAATTATCTCATGCCTTTTGCCATGATAATTTTTTTTTCAACTACCAACATTTTGTTTCATATATATATATATATATATATATAATTTTTTTTTTCAACTATCAACATTTTGTTTTATATATATATAAAAGGATCCTAAGAGAATTCTTTGTAAATTGAGAACTTTGAGAACCATTTTGGACCACTAAAAACACATTTAAAAAAATATTTAAAAAAAATCATAAAACAAAAAATAATAAATTTTTTAAAAAAGTAAAAAAACCAAAATTCTTATATTTCATTCCGGTTTCATTAAAAAAATAAAAAAAATGAAAAAAAATAAAAAAACGTCGTATTATACACATATGTATAGTTTTATATAATCTTTAGTTACGTAATATACACATATGTACAGTATCATTTATCTTAAATTATACACATGTGTACAAAAAAAATCATGTAAATGTACATATATGTATATAGTATACATATGTGTATATAATTTAGCTAAACCGAGTTTTTTTTTTATTTATGAAAACGGGATGATAAGATAAGAATTTTGTTTTTTTTACTTTTTTGATTTTTTGTGTTTTTTTTTTATTTTATGATTTTTTTTATTTTTGGGTTTTTTGTGGTCCAAAATGGTTCTTATAGTTCTCAATTTCAAAAAGGTTCTCTCATGATCCTGATCATATATATATATATATATGGTAAGGTTAATGTAAAAAACAATAGTTTCGTGAGAAGCATAAGAATAGATGTACACCTTTGGAACTAGGATCTAGTGGTTAAGATTGATGGTTTATAAAAGTTGTATATTTTTCTATTTACATGTTATGGTGTTCTATTTAGGTGGTGTACTTTATTTTGAAGGCTTCTCACACTTCTCACAAAACAATTGTCTTTTATTTGCACTATTTTCCCTCTCTCTCTCTCTCTCTCTATATATATATATATATATATATACACGACCAATAATTAATCATCAATTCATTCAAACAAACACATTTGGATCTTCAATCGAATCAATTTCTGACTTAAGCATGATTGGTTTTAACTTGAACATTTTAGGTTTTAACCTTGGATGTATTAGGTTTTGGAATTCAATTTGAGTATATATTTTTTTTAAGCTTGAGCGTGATTCACGTACCTAATGTACGTTAAACGATTATTGTAGGTTAACTCTCTCTCTCTCATACACACACACACACACACACATATATATATATGGGATGAATAATTTGAGAACTTGTTGAGTTTTAAAAACTTCATTCTTAACCACACATTTAATTAAATATGATAGAGTATGTGGTTGAGATTAAATCTGAATAAAAAATAAAGTATGAGAAAAAAATAAAGATGTACAGTGATTACACTATTTTAAACGTCCGTTACTCATATGTAAAATTTGACTCAGTGCGTACAAATTTTTGTTATGTTGAGTTCTTTCGAGTTCTTAAAACTCAAAATGGTTCTCAACATATATATATATATATATATATAGAGAGAGAGAGAGAGAGAAACACGATCAAATACATTTTATTCTTAATATTAAAACAGTAAGAACCAATTTGTTATTATTAGGTTTATTTTTATAGGTGTTTGTTGTTATTTTTTCGTATCTTCTAATTTTTTATTATGAGACGTTATAAGTATTTGTTGATTTATATTTTGTTGTTATTATTAGATTTTTTATTTTGTTGTTATAAGTGTTTGTTGGTATTTGTTGTTATTATTTTGTTCTTGATTTTGATTCTTTTGTTGTAATTTTTAGGTTTTTTTGTTATTACAAATCATTGTGTATGTATATTGGTATTATAGTTGGTATCGTTTCTTACGTTCTAATTTTTTAATAAATTGATATTATTTTCTACTTTTTCATGTTAAAATTAAAATGTACATGAACCTTCCCTTCTCTATATATACTAGTTTTTATCCCTCATGGGGATTATTTTATATTATTCGTTTCTAATATTTATAAAAAATTTGGGTTTTTAATTTTATTTATTATAAGAAAGTTAATAATATACTTAGGGTTTTTTATGAAAGAGTTTCACAAATAAATGAGATGTTATAATCCATTTTAAAAGCTATGAGTTTGGTGAGACTCATGAGCCGTTTACTTTTTTTTTACTATAAAATTGTTTCTTAATTATAGATAAAAACTTTTTTTAGTTGGATATTAATTGTTAGTATATCTCTACTTTATAGGATTTTTATATTAAATATTTGGTGAGATTAGTTTTTAATTTAATGGGATGTTATAACCCATATAAGGGCAATATGGGTGTGGTGAGACCCATACCTGCAAATTCAGGTCAAATGCATGAGAAACCACTATTTACAAATAAAGCAATCTGGTGACTTGAGAGAATGTAGAGAGGTTTCGTTTATATATATTTAAGATATATATATGGCCAAGCGAGAAGCTAGCCAAACTTACAACCATAAAAAACAAAAACAAAACTAGTGAAGTATCCCCAGCCTAAACTAAACAAAATACCTTCCAAACTTCCCAAGACAAAATCAAGTATTCTAATATAATCGATCTATGTTTTTAGCAAGAAAATCAAGGGCTTTAATGCCACTGACCATTTTTATCCAGTTTCACGGGCTTGCCTAAAAACGTCAATTTATTTTCGCCTTCCATTAACACCAAAATGTAACGAGAAATTCACATTCTTTTTTAAGAACTTGGTATCTTTGTGTGTTTCTATCAAGTCACAAATACAAAGCACATAGATTTAGTATCCGTTATTTCGACTAAAATAAATAAAGATATATATATGGCCAAGCGAGAAGCTAGCCAAACTTACAACCATAAAAAAAAACAAAACTAGTAAAGTATCCCCAGCCTAAACTAAACAAAATACCTTCCAAACTTCCCAAGACAAAATCAAGTATTTTGATATAATCGATCTATGTTTTTAGCAAGAAAATCAAGGGCTTTAATGCCACTGACCATTTTTATCCAGTTTCACGGGCTTGCCTAAAAATGTCAATTTATTTTCGCCTTCCGTTAACACCAAAATGTAACGAGAAATTCACCTTCTTTTTTAAGAACTTGGTATCTTTGTGTATTTCTATTAAGTCACAAATACAAAGCACATAGATTTAGTATCCGTTATTTCGACTAAAATAAATAAATATTTATTATTTAATTTGTCGATGGGGATCAGACTCCTCATAACTGGAAAAAAGAGTCTATACATTATAAGGTTATCGAGTATGGAGGTCGTGTTAAAGATTATGGTTCATTTTTTCGGATGCTTGAGCGGTTTGATCTTCACGGAAATAAAAAGGGAACCCTGAAAGAGTATGAGAAGTTGTTTAAGCATTGAGATCTTATTGTCCACGAACGAAGAGCAGTCGTTAATCCTTCAACATGGTCTTTCTTCTATTATTATTTATCTTATGTCACACCCCAAAAACAGTTTATAAAATACGTCAGCAACACATGTTGGTGAACACGTTAACACTGTAATATTTTATTTACTTAATTACTCCTTATGGGTATCTTATGACTCAACATGACAAAGGGAATAACTAAATTTTGAAATTCTGAATAACTATCATAAACTCAAGCTCAGCTCGAAATCGCTCAGTAAACATCGCATCGTTCGAGTACTTAGAAACTACCAATATACACAAGATCATTCCCCACTCGAATATTACTTAGATCCAACCCAACATGGAGTAGGAATAACCAGACGTGGTGTGGTGTGCCCACCGTCTACCGACATATGAAAGGATCCAGAAAAACGTAGTCTGATGACCAAGGATTACATTTGTTTATTAAGTTTTAGAGATACTTAATCTCATGTAAACATTTGTAAAACTAGATCAAAGAGTTATAAAAGTTTGAGCGTATTCACCTTTGTTATGATCAGTGTGTCTCACTAATTTATGCTTGGATGTTACCTCGGATCGATAATACAAGAATAACCTTTTGTAAATAACTAGATCAACGATCTACCTGTAGATCATTAATCTATTCGCATAACCTTTACCTTAATGATTATTTCTTTATAAAATATTCGGACCTTTTAGTACTATTTTGTTTATCATTTATATGCTACGTTCTTCATGAAGAAGAAACTTATATACCAAATTTCTTTTTTAATACGAAATACTATAAAACTTTATATTATAAAGAAAAAATATTTTTTAACTATATATGAAAATTATATTTTAACTTATATCTAATCAAGGTCCGGGCTATATCCCCAACTCGGGTCTAAGCAAAATATAATAATAAATAATCGAGCGAAATCACTACCTTGTATGGATACTTTATAAGAAATGCCTAGGCTTTACGCGAGCAACACTTATACTTAATTTTGGGGTACTTGATAGAACAAACCAACAGAACTTCTACTACTTGCACGTACTTCGAGACAACGAACACGTCGTAACGTAGGGATCGTGGCAGGACTTTCTAGGCGATGAGTGTGATATTAAGGTGTGATGGGTGAATGAGCTTCACCCGCGCCCCTATTTGTAGGCTGAAATTATGTCCCTTCGCATAGCGCGAAGAAGACCAAAGCTTGTGTGATAGGCTATCATCCGTCTTTGATTATTGTATTCCATCGCATATTGCGATGGAGACTTGGGTTGGCTGTCACGTAGCGTAACTCCGCCTACTAGGCTAGGTGTGTCGACACCTAGACCTGCCACATGTCACCACGTAGTGCTACGTGGCATGCCCTGTGTTGCCTTGCCACGTGTTGACACATGGTTGAACACGTGTCATGCCAATGTGGTGCCTACATTGCGTAGCGCGACAAGGATATGGGGTCTCGTCGTTTAGCGCGACACCACCCACTCTTGGGTTTTGAAACATCTTTATCGCGTGTTGCGGCGAGTTTATATTTGATCCGTCGCGTAGCGCGACGGGTCTAAATTTTCAAAATTTTATTTTAGCCCTTTAACTTACGAAGTTGACACATTTGGCCTAAAAATTTACATATGTTACATCTTAATTAATAGAATTTCTATTAAAATTAGTGCATTTCAATTTCATGTAATATGGTAACATGTATCATGCAAGGACACACAAGGTCGGGTTTGGGACGAGTTTAGGTATTTCCATACTCATACCTTATTATTAAAGCCAATCCCGAACCAATCAGGTATTTCGGGTAATTAATAATTAATTACAATGAGTACATAGGGCTTTGTCACACCCCGACTTAGGGTCTAGAAGTGTGACCACAAGTTGGTACCTGTTTTGTAAATATATCAGAGTTTATGTGTTAATTTTAGCGGAAGACTTTTAGGTTGATTAAAATATTAATTTACATTGAAAGTTTGCTTGAGAATTAAATACTCAAGTATTCGTTTACAAAACACTTGTTCATATTACAAGGATTTCATTATAAAAAACCGAGTCATCTTGTAACAAGAGCTTCTATCTCCATGATGACTCCAATCCTTGCTATTGCTTATTAATACTTAATTACCTGCAATGAGTGGGAAAAATACGTCAGCTATGTACTGGTGAACACGTATGATTCTAAAAATATTTAAAGTACGGTTACAATACAAATATAGTTTTCTGTACAAACTCAGCAGAAAGTGTTTTATTCATGGGATTTGTATTACTACCCTACACACACAAAAGTGTTCCCCGAGCCACGTAGCCCCTAATGTAGATCTAATTATTACTGTTAGCCCGCTACCATATAGCCTTTGACTGTTTAGGCTTGACAATTATGTATGGATCCAGACACATGTGTAATCGGTCTTAGTTGCTTTTATTTTCTATCTTGTATTATAACGTTTTAGAGATCACGTAATCTCATGTAAACGTTTCACTAACTCTTTAAGATAAACAACTCATTCATCTTATAGAGTATAAATATGTTTTGACTGTATGTAAAGGTATAACGTATACACTTGTACCGTCGGTGTGCGTTTGAAAACCTTCTTGATTGTAAATGAGAATGATATTAACATATACATAAATAGGTTCTTATAAATACTTGGATGGTGTTTCTTGATTAAGCTATGGCCTTTAAGCTTAACCTTGATAAAGTTTTCAACTTTGTTTTTGAATGAAAGTACTTGTTTTAATGTGACGTTTGATATATCATGCTTTGGCTTAATAGGTTGTAACACATTGGTGAGTTTCTCCAGGTAAGTAAACAGGTCTCGCGGTTGATTGTGATTTATACGAATTACTTTTCCTTTGGCAAAAAATTCACTACTAATGATATCCCCATTACAGTTACTACAAGCCCGTCAAAAGATATAATTTTGTTAACATTACTTTGTCAAGAAATAACGTTTATGAAAACCCTTTGTGAACGTTATAAAATCTTTTCAAGGTCAAAGGCCATAGCCTTGTCTTATGTCTAAGCTATAACGTAAATAACATAAACATAATTCCTACCTTAATGCGAGCACTCGGAATAATAATAATAAGATAAAAGAAAGAGCGACAAGTCGTTGGTAGGGCTTCAGGACTTCGTTTCTTGCATGTTTTTCGAGAAAATGAGTCGTCGGTTGGCCATGTAAGTTGGGTACGGGTTTTTAGGTTAAATATGTGTAAATTAAGGTGTTTTTGAGATAAGGAAGCTTAATCCCGTAGCTGCCATATTTATAGGAGAAATCTAACACCCGTGCGACGCTAAGATATCCTTTGTGATCTTCGTGCCGCGCTAAGATCAATTCTGCCACGTGTGGACATGTGGCTTGTATCCTCGAGCCATGTGCTACGTGTCTCCAATTACTTAGCAAGGTTTCGCGTAGCTCTAAGATATCCTCTTGTCCGTTAGCGTAGCTCTAAAATCTCCTTAAGTCAGTTGCTGTTTGGAGATCTTAGTGCCGCACTAACATCACTCAGCTAAGATTTTTTATTTTCAATCCTTGAAATTTATTTGTTTGGCATTAATTTTTGGTTGATTCTATGATGGATTTTTACGTGTTGTTACAGGCTTAAATCTAATCTAACTATTTTTAAGTATTAAAAGAAGACCTATTTTTCACATGGCATTCAACTAAACCTTCCACATATGATGCCAAATAGATATCATGTCAGCTAATTTCTATTATATCATGACCCATTGTCCGTTTTGTTAATATAACCCTTGATCATTTTCCATGACAGTAAGACTTCATTAAATTTTGTAAAATAATTTATTGTGTGATACGTGTCTTGAACCCAATACCTCATGTTTTAAACTAAAGATGCTTATCAACTCCACTTAAATAGTATTAATTATAAAAAACCGAGTCATCTTGAGTATGATTGCTGTAGAGTTATGTAGAGATTTATGACTACATCATTTTTTTTTGTAAAATGTTGAAATGATGACTAGACGCCACATGACTTGAAATTTCTAGAGGTAGGACATTATGATTACGTATGATCTAAGACCATCCGTAGTAAATGGTATTTTGGAGCGTTTTGAGGCCAAAGCGTCTAGGAACACCACCCCTACCTCCCCCGGCGTTTTGGATGGCATTTTGGAGGTCATTGTTTTGTACACATCGTGAGACTAGCTTGAATTTTGAGGGTTTTGTAAGAGAGATGTAGATAGAGGAGGAGGAAAGAGAGAGGCGTTTGGGGGGAGGGGGGGGGGGATTTTCCCACTACTCACACTTTTTGTAAAATGTCTAAAAATTGACTATGCTTCATATGATGCAAAATACCTAGGTATGCATAGTTTTAACTAGACATGATCTAAGAGACTATTGAGGAGTATATATATATATATATACATTACAGATTCAACAAGAAAATATAAACTAGGATGAGGAATAAAAATAAAAATAAGAAAACTACCTAACTACCAAATAGGATTAGAAAAGTAGATATTTATGATGCCCAATTTAATATACTAAGCCGTTTTAATGAATTTTTTTTGAACGGCCAACTAAGTAACGCCGAGTACTTCGTACGCGGCCCCCAATGGCTAAAGGTAGCCCGAGCCGGCCACTAGTCTGAACGGACGGTGCCTTTAGCGGTCCACCTATTGAGGGATTCACCGGATAAAACCCGATCCCCACGCCCGCCAAACGGCACGACAGCAAGGAGCCGGTAAAACCGGGTGAGATCAGGACTCGAACCCTAGCAAGCCAGGGTCATCCCTCATATCTCCCATATAAATTGGTGGTAGTGAGGTTTGAACCCTACCTCTTACCAGTAAAGTAAATGCTCTACCATTGAGTCACAACCAATCTATGCTTAGATTGTATAATATGTCAAGACCCTCGCTTTTTATAGGTGAAGTATAGGGGGGAAAACAAGAAGTTTGGAGTGGTCGTAATGGTGAAATCTTCGTTTTCTTTAAATTTCTTTTATTGCATTACATATTGATGTTGTATATACTTCTAGCGTATCGATAGAGAATGTATAATATTTTATTTTGGATAAAACTTAACTGTCTTTAAAAATATTTAGAAAATCGTACATTAAACTGGAGGAAACATATTTTCTTATTGTAGGAATAGTTTTATGAGGAACATGTTTATATTTTATTTAAACGTACACATTTTACTACGTCAATACTTTAGTTAGAGAGAATTGACATTGCATATTACTCGGCCTAAACTAGGGGTGTTCATGATTCGGTTCGAAACCATAAAACCGTCCAAATTGGTCATTCTTAAAATTTGGTCGGTCGATTTCAAAATTTTAAACCGTAGCGAAAGGTTTAGTTTATGGTTTGTACCGAAAACTAACCGTTAATCCATACCGTATAGTATGTGTTAAACTAATTAAACTGTTTGTGAATTAGGTGTTAACTATATTCTAACAATAGATTATGAAATGGGCTAAGTCTAGATCCCAAACTCACATTGCACAAAGCCACAAATGTAATCAGGCAACACCTTTATTTTGAAGTATTTGTACGCCTTTTTTATGTAATTTATGGAAGCTAATTACTTTAACAGCTAGCTATCTCGATGTATTTGGATAGTTTAGAGTTTGATTGGCTAGCAATTTTCATGTGTTTCTGAACAGCTTGTGTTTACAGTTGACTATGAACAGATTATGTTTAAACATATTGAAACTTTTTAAATTATTGAGAGCTTAAACTTCATAAACCGATACATCAGCGCCATATCATGTTACAAACTTTTATCAAACATCTTTACTTTCTTCTAGAATATCAAACATTTACAAACCCTATTAAAAAGTATTATAATTATATATCTATCTATAATATATATAATTGAAAACATAAAAATCCTATGTGTCGCGATGTGGTCGCTCCCCCTTTTTTTAGAGTCACCAGATTTGCTTCATTTTTAAATGAATGCTTCTCATGCATTTAACCCGAATTCACGAGTATGGGTCCTATCAAACCCAGATATTTCTTAAACGGGTTATAACATCTCATTAAATTAAAAACTAATATAACCAAATATTTGATATAAAAATCCTATAAAGTAGAGATATACTAAAAATTAATATATGATTTATTTAAAAAAAAGATATATATATATATATAATATATAATTAAAAAACCAATTTTATAGTAAAAATAAATGAGTATTGGATCTCATCAAACTCATATAGCTTTTAAACCGGGTTATAACATCTTATTTATTTGTGAAACAACTTATCATCAAATCATAAGTATATTATTAACTTTCATACAATAAAAAAAATAAAATTTCAAAAAATAAATAAATATTAAAAACAAATAATATAAAACAACCCCGTAATACGGGGGATAAAAACTAGTATAGTATATATGCATATATGTGTGTGAGAGAGAGGGATGGTGGGCCCCACAGGCCCACATGTGTGGTCCGCGGACCAGTCCTTCATCACAAACCAACGTCTGCGGACTTCTCGCCACAACGCCCCCAACCCCCAACTCCTTTTCTCTAGTCCGTCCGCCCCCACAAACTTGTCACAGAGCGTGCGTACGTTGTAAATTCTCTGACCGTAAATAATTAAATATATCTTCTTATTTGTTAAAAGTAAACGGTTCGGTATAATTTGGTATAAAAGTTCTACACTTCAATGCCTTTAACATTCACTAAAAGTGACAAAATAAAAAGTTAAAAAATAATATTTTTTCTTTTAAACAAGCCATTCTACGTACGGCCTTTAATTTATTCAAAGATGTTTGTCTATATATAGAAACATTAGGTTATATATAGACCATAAGAGTACCATGTTTCTTCACACTACTTAACCTAAATCGATCTATCTTCTGAACGCTACAAAGCTCCAATGGATATGATCACAGGTACCTTTGTTAACGCTGATAATACTCTCTATGGTAGTCTTTTCTTTCTATCAGCAATCAGCCTCATTTTATTCATCATCAGCAAAACAAAAGCTTCCAAGAGCATAAAAAACCTCCCACCAGGACCACCTCAGCTTCCGATCATAGGAAACTTACATCAACTCGGAGACAACCCGATTGTCTCCACCGCCAACTTGGCCAGACAATACGGCCCCCTGATATCACTTCGGTTAGGCCAGAAGTTGCTGGTGGTGGCATCTTCACCCGAAGCAGCCATGGGAGTTCTCAAAACTCAAGATCGTTTCCTTTCATCTCGTCCTGTACCCGCTGCATTTAATCACCCAGACTATGCACCCCACGCGCTTCTTTGGGCGACCGAATGCAACCAGACATGGAAGAACTTGAGAACCCTTTGTCGAACCCATCTGTTTTCGGTTAAAGCTTTAGAATCCCAGTCTGGATTACGTATGGAAAAAGTGAACCAGATGGTGGATTTCTTGCGTCGGAAGCAAGGACAAGTGATTGACGTAGAAGATGTACTCTTTACTACGTTATATAACACTTTAAGTTCCATTATTTTTGGCAAAGATATGCTGCAATTTGACGATGGGAATACGCGAGACCCCCAAAAGGAGTTGGTACGTAAGATAATCGAGTATGGAGGTCGTATTGTAAACGATATTGGCGTGTTTTTTCCGATGCTTGCCCGGTTTGATCTTCACGGAAGTAAAAAGGGAACCCTCAAAGAGTATGCCAAGTTGTTTGGGCCATATTGGGACGGTATTATCGAAGAAAGAAGGGCGGTCGTTAATTCATCAACATGGTCGTCGGACCAGGCGCAATGCTTCCTGGATCGGCTGCTTGAAAACCAATTCACAAATTACCAAATCTATCAAGTTGTTACGGTAAATATGAATGCATTTTTTATAAGTAATGATTAAGCGCAATGTTTCCTCAAGTTTTGTTTTGTTTTAAGGAACTTCTCGTAGCCGGAAGTAACACTACAACCTCCGCGGTTGTTTGGGCCATGTCCGAGCTCTTGAGGCACAGTGAAGTGAAATCGAAATTAGAAGAAGAGTTGCAAAACGAAATCAAATTGGATCAAATCAACGTCTCTCAACTATCTGAATTAACTTATCTACAATCCTGCATCAAAGAAACTTATAGGCTACACCCATCGGTTCCTCTTCTTCTTCCTCGTGTCGCGAATGAAACTTGTGAGGTTATGAATTATACAATTCCAAAGAATGCCATGGTTTTCGTCAACGTTTGGGCAATGGGTCGAGACCCTGAACTTTGGCACGAGCCGTTACGTTACATGCCCGAAAGATTTACCGACTCAAAACTAGATTTTAAAGGCCAGGACTTTGAATTTATACCGTTTGGTTCTGGACGGAGGATATGTGTCGGAATGCCATCGGGTATCAAGAGTGTTGAGTATCTATTGGCGACTTTGGTTCGTGAGTTTGCTTGGACACTTCCTAATGGCGATGACCCATCGAAGCTTGACTTGGAAAACAAATTGGGGCTTGCTATGAAAAGGGTAAATCCATTGAAACTAATCTTTAAACAAAAATAATCTTTACCAGTATGTTTAAATAAATGGTATGGATTATTATTATTATTATTATTATTATTATTATTATTATTATTATTAAAGAATGAAAAGAATGTCTAAGTTTAATTAGTGTATCTCAGTGTCAGGTGAAAAACTGATGTATAATTAGTAACGTGTATGATCTGTATTTCCAATCTCTTGCTTTATTAATAAACTCGCTTTTGAACCCGTATTTTACATGGGATTTGTTAATGTGTAAATTAATATAATGAATTATTTGAAACAAATATTTCTTTAGGAATTTTAAGGGTAAACGAAAGAACATGATTATGATAAAAATGCATTACAAATACTTCTTTGTATAAAACATTTGACATGTTAATGATAACTTCGATTAAAGGTTGCTCACCACTCGGCCTAAACATATTTTGACTTGAACCGTTTTTACCAGAACCAAAAGGTTGCCAGTTTCAACGTAAACCCATTTTGACCACAACCAAATTCATTTTTTTTAAGTTGGCCAGATTTGACCGAATTCATTGACTCATTCGGTAGAAAATACACCGGAAGTTCTTTCTTTTTATGCTATACGAACTTCCAAAATCCCTTTACCTAACATAATATGCAAACCTTATGCCATAATATCCTATATAAAGTCACAAACATGATTAAACATGAAAAGTCACAATTATAACATGTTAGGTAAATACTCTAATCTCTATAATTGTTTTGTGGTAACAAACTCACCATCTCTAATGGTTACAAAAGGTGATACATTTGATTCAAGCCTAACACAAATTACCCATTCCAAATAGATTATAAATTAAACATTTAAACCCACAAAACATGCATCAATTACTTAATATCTTCATGATGTATTTAAAAGCTCAAAACAACATTCACAAATCAATCATTGCCAACCATAATAAACTCAAATCTCAATGTTTTACTTAAGATTTCATAATCATCCAAAAATATCCTATCATCCTTGACAACAATGATATGCTTAACAAAATTGATTTAATAGTAATGTCATAAAGTCTATGATAACGGTTGTCCACAAATCATCCCTTGATAACATTGATACGTGTAACAAAATTATTAGGTTTACGAATAATCATGTAACCTCAAACAATATTGTTTACAAACTACGGAATATAAACTATAAGCAGACTCTCTTCCAACCAAATAACCATGTAACCTCATATAGTGTTTTACAAATTGTAAGATTAAAGATATTGTATTTATTTAACGAAATTTAAAGGACACACAAAATTATATATCTATTTAAACGTAGGTCATTAATAATTATATGATAATGGTTCTTAAATCATTATTTAACTAATTTAATAATTAAATATTTGATTTTAAACTATTATAGATATTCAATAGTTTGTATAATAGTTTATATGTTTTATAAATAATCATGGTAAAACTTTCTATATCTAATAGTAAAATTAGTTGTAATGAGTTGGTAAACGTTAGTGTAATTTAAATTATATTAGATGCATTTTATATGGGTTACAACTAATGGGTCATGCTAATTAAATTCATGACTCGCGGATAACATGGATTAAGGATAGTAGAGATTAGAAAACATAAGGAAAATTAAACCTAGATTGAATGTGGTGATGACACATCATCTTTATTATTTTCGTTTATTAGTATAGGTAGATAAATAACCGTAGTCAACCCTTTGGTGTTTTATGTAAATTGGTTTTGTTTGGTTATGATGCCACTGGTTGTAATTCGGACTAGGGTTGTTCAAAAAGCTCGCGGTTCGAGGCTTGCTTGAAGCTCGACTTGAAAAAGCTCGATTAAATGAGCTCGGCTGACTCAACTTGATTTCTAAACGAGACGATCTCGAGCCAGGGTTAGCTCGGTATTGGCTCGACTCGTTAGCCTCGACTCGTTTAGACTAAACCCCTAAATTTTAATATCTATATATTATAATAGCATGCCAATTAATAAATAAAAAATATACATATATTATTCACTCGATACCTAAAATCTTTAAAAATTATAACTAAAATAAAACATATAAAGTTATAAATTCTCTAGTTTATAAATTTTATATATTATGTATGCTAACATTATAATTTTTGTCTTTTATAAATCAAAATTTGTAATATATAAAAAATAAAATAAATAAAGGAGCCCGGCTCAACGAGCTTGAGCTCGGATCGAGATTTAAATGAACCGAGCTCGAGCTCGATTTTTAAGTTCGATTAAGAAAGCGAGCCGAGCTCAAGCGAGCTCGATCAAGTTTGAGCTCGAACACACTCTGACTCGACTCGTTTACTTTCCAAATTCTGACCTTTTGTTAGGAGAACCAAACTCTATAGGATACTTTGGTTAGTTGGCAATTTGACCATATAGTTTTGTTGGGTTTTTCACTTGTTAACTTACGTTACTTCGCCTGTGTGGCTGACAATTCGTGTCTTAACATGTTAGAAACGACACGCTTAACACAGTTATCAAACATTATTACGACTCGTTTAACTACTTTATATGACATGACTATAAGACAATTTTAAGTTTCATGTACCAATAAGGGAATATGATGGAGTTTGACCTACTGATTTCAATTATTTAAGAAAATAAAAAAATCACGTATCACACTTTTTTGCTTAACAGGTTTTATCGTGTCTTAAACATGTACCCAATTATCAGCAACCGGACCAGCCAAATAGGTCTATTATTATTAGGGGCGTGTGTGGGGTGGGAGTGCTAACTTTGTTTAAAGATTAAAGAGAAAGTTGAGGATCAAAATCACCAAACATGTATTCGAATATATTATTTTAATTTGATAACGGGAGTTACACAAAAAAATAATCTTATATTTCATAAAAGGTTTTTTGTTTTATTGAGCTTAAATTTAACTAATCTAACTATACTATTAAACCAATAGACTTTAACTCAACATGGTCTTTTCCTATTGATGGAGTCTTAAATTTTTCATTTTTATCTACAACTTCTCTATTTTTCATGTGAATAAATTTTTTTTAAAATAAATTAAAATACTAGACAATCAATGATTATTAATAATTCATGTAAATAAAAAAATTCTAAAATAAATTAAAATACTAGACAATAAATGATTATTAATAATTATTAAATATTTTTAAAATCTGGTCAAATATCATAATTAACATATTAATGTAATTATGATATTAATTATTCTAATTATTAAAAGAATTCGAAAAGTTACTAAATTATCTCATTTACAGTATATAAATCTCAAGATTAAAAACTCTAACCATTTTAATCTCTCTCTCTCTCTCTCTCTCTCTGTTTCCTCTCTCTTTCGGCTTATTTCTCCACTGTCTCCTATATTCCGGTAATGGCCGATTTTGTTATATGTTTTTTCGCTAAGGTTCTATTGTTTTCCGGTAAGTTTTTCCGGTAATGCTTTATATTTATTTTAATTGTTATACGATTTTTTTTATAATCTCTTTAGGTTGTAAATCAAAATCTAAGATTGAATTGATATGTTGAAGTTATTACGATTTTCCAGTAACGTTTTCCGGTAAGGTTTAATTTTTTATATTACTTTGTTTTAATACTTTAGATTCTATATCAAAATCCAAGATTGAATTAATATGGTGAAGTTATTACGGTTTTCTGGTAGGGTTTTATATTTATTTTAATTGTTATATGATATTGTTATAATCTCTTTAGGCTGTATATCAAAATCCAAGATTTAATTTATATGTTGAAGTTATTACGGTTTTCCGGTAATGTTTTATTTGATACTAATGTTATTCCGGTAAATATATTTCATACTTTATTTGATACTCTTATCATATTATTCAGGTAAGGTTTTATATCAATTACAATTATTTTTGTTTTCCGTTTTTGTTTGTATTTATATTAATAATTATATGATTTTTTTTTCTTATAATCTCTTTAGGTTATATATCAAAATCGAAGATTCAATGGAGATCTTCACTATTTCGTTTTTCCGGTAACGCGATTCAAATTTTCCATTTGTAAATTATAACATCAATTTTACATTTTTTTCACATGATTCAAATCTTTCATAATTTATAATTTATTTATTATGTGATGTTAATATTAATATTTAATTTTATCATTTCAGGTTATTGTCTCCAACTTGATATAGCTAATTTCATTGATTGATGATTGTTTGATAAGATGTCTTTTATTTTTATTTAATATTGATGTATATTTATGTTAATATTCATGTATTTATTTATTTTTCACAGTTTATGTAATTCAATTGATTATTATATAATTCGGAAATGAAATTTAGTTGATTATTTTATAAGACATTAAATTATCTATAGTAAGATAATCAATCTCATATTGTTGTTGGTCAAAGTCCAATTAAATCACCAATGTTAACGCAATTTAAAACATTATTATACTTTCCAATATTATCTTACTTTACATTTTTAGATTTATACACATTTAATATGGCATTTTAGAAACCGATTTTTCTCATTCAAATGTTATATACATACATATATATATATATATATATATATATATATATATATATGATCCAATACCTATATGGGGATGGATCTTACGAGAAGTGATATTACAGCGAGAAGTGAATGTATAACTCCATTAATCCCTAATTTCACTCCATTTCATATGATGTTACATACATATATGTAGGTTGGTTGTATTTATGTCTTAATTACACATTCAAACCTACCTACAAACATATAAATGTACCGAGCCACATTCAAACCTATGTACCTACACACATACAAGCATACATACACATATACAAACATACGTACACATATACAAACATACGTACCTACACACATACATATGCACCTATACAACGCACCTACACATAAGAAATGTAGTGAAATTATGGATTAATTGAGTTACACCTTCACTTCTCGCACTTCTCGCTGTAAAAAAACTTCTGAAATGATCCAATACCTATATAATATATATATATATATATAACTGAATATCAAAATTGAATTCTCACCATTTATATGAAATTTATAAAAATATGTTATAGAGTTTTAATTTCACCATTTGTTAAAAAACCAAATTTGAATAAATTAACGATTTGACTTAGTTTGTCTATTTATATTGAATAGGTTTAAATAAAATTTACATATTTAAACATAATTCTCATTCCTAATTTGACTAATTTTTTTCAACCCTTTTTAATTTTTTGAATACCATCTATAATTATAAACTCATTTCATAATTATTCAATATTCATGCCTTAAATAAAAAAAATATTAGTTTCTACTAAATATTTCAAGTTATTATGAATTTAATGTCAATTTCAACTAAATCCCTTAAGTGAATAATAAAAAATACTTACTTAAACTATTTTGAAATTCGAATTCTTAACCACTTATATGAAGTTTACAAAATAGGTTATATACTTGGACTTTGACCATATTTTCACAAGCTGAATTTTAAAAGGTTAACCATTTGACTATTTTTATTAATATGATTTGACTCTAATTTTGGTAAATTTAGACATTATTATAATTTTAATAATAATAATTTATTCTCATTTCTATTTATATGAATTTTTAGAAAAAAAAAAGTTAAATAATTTATACTATATAATCAATATATTTGTTCTCATTGTCTTCATCAATTTATGCATTAATATAAACTTGTATGTATCTAAACGATTTTCAAATTCAAATTCTCAACATTTATATGAAGTTTACAAAATATGTTATATAGTTGGACTTTGACTATATTTTAAAAAACCCAATTTGAATAAATTAATCATTTGACTCAATTTGACTATTTGTATTAATATAATTCCACTCAAATTTTGGTAAATTTGGATATTATTATAATTTTATTAATTTATTCTCATTTCTATTTATATTGTCTATTTATAAATGTTTTCCAACAGTTATGGAACTAATTTTCTATTTATAAAGGTTTGTGACTGATTTCACTCAATCTTATATTGTTTATTTATGATTTCCAAAACAGTTATGAAATTAACGGATTTGACTATATTAATGTTTTCCAAATCAGTTATGAAATTAATTCATTTGTTTTCAAACAATTTTTAATTATGCATAAATGTCAAGATTATTGTATATAATTGAAAAAAGATTTATATAGTGAAATTAATTTTAAATAAAGTAATGATGTAAAAGAGTTTGAAACATAACTTAGTGCAGATTGCAGTCACTTTAATAAAATTTTAATTTGGGAATGACTTCTATGTAATAAAATTAAAATTAACCGGTTTAATTTTAATTATCTCTATATTATTTTATTTATACTTAATTAGTGAAATTAGTATAATAAAACTTTATTGGCTTGATTTAACTTAATACATTTAAATAAATGGTCTTTGAATCGAAATAAAACAAAAGTTTAATTACAAAATAATTTATAATAAAAAAAAGCGTTATTTTTTTTTCAATGTTGAAATGAAACTCATAATACCTTAAGACTTTAGTTGTATATTTACTCAGGTTGCAATGATTTATTTTGTTTTTTATATTGTGAAGCAAAACGATTTTTTTTGTGAAATGTCAAAGAAGTTGATGGCGGGCTAATATGATGATAACATGTTCATGTATTCGTTTGGTTTTTTTAATTTATGTGTATAGTAAGTTTGTGTAAGTATTAACTTTGTATATACACAATCTAAATGTTTAATATTTTGGTTACAGGCTTATGTTAAATATTTGTGAAGGTTTAATATGTTAGTTATTAAATGTTATGCTTGTCTATATTTATATGGTTGTTTCTATGTTTTCAACCCGTGTGTAACATGGGATACTATCATAGAAATATATTGGTGGGTTTGATCGATACTTTTACATAAATGAATTTCTGATCATCTATGTGGATTCAAGTTAGCTGATGGTCTTCATATCCAGTTGAGTAAGTTGTGTTATTGTTGTTTCCTCTGTAATATTTCTAATTTTTATGTCTTTAATATCTCTGTGAACACCAAATATAAATAACCTACAATTGTCACTAAAGTTAACAGTACTTGGTTTCCCGGTTTTCTAATTTTTCTGTTTTGTATATAAAAATCTTTCATTAAGTCAGCAAAATTGAAACATCATGCTCTATAAAATTCTATTTTTATATTTATGTTGTTCATCTTTTTCATATACTAACCATATTATATTCTATTATAATGTCTTCAAAATTAAATAAAACGTAATTTTTGGTCAATCAACGTCTTCTAATAAAAGGGGTAATTCAAACGGTTAGTCATTTTAATATTTTTTAGCTACCCTTTAAATGTTTTTTAAGAATGAATTTTTTTTTGTAAACGTACAGCTTTAAAGCCAAGAGAACTACTTACTAGCATTTTGCACGGTAACATTTTATTTTAAACGCGTTAATACACTATACTGCATTAAAATATACTTTTTTATTAACTAAAATATAGTAAAAAAAAATTAATATGTTATTAACTAAAAATTTGGCACTTGTAAAAGAAAATTATAAACGATTTTTAATATATTTATTATTAACTACATTATACCTTTTTGATAAACAAAGTTTTAATAACATTGAATGTATGTTTACACATTTCTTTTTTCTATTTTCTTTTATAGAAATGATACGAAACATAATTTAAAGTTATCCAATACTATTTTATTTTCTTAAAACCAATTAAAATATATGTTTTAATTAAGATGTGTATCCGAATCAATTTATGTTAATTAGAGGCGCAAAGATATTTCTCCATTATTTTTTTTACTTATATTTGGTTAACTCAATTTATATTGTTTTCATACTTTGCAACACAATTCACAAATTTAGACATTTAGTTGTGGTCCATATAAAAAGTCAGTTTTTTGGTTTTTAAGTAAGATCATACAAATTATTTTTTTATATTTTAATTTGAACTAAAATTTTTATAAAAACATTATGCTAAATAAAATCAAAAAGACCAAAATTATTTTGACTCATAGATTGGTTCTAAAAGTCGGTGTGCCAATAATGTTACTAAGAAATATGAATCAGAAGAACGGTTTGTGTGATGGAACTAGATTGCGAGTAATTAATTTGGGTAGGCGTTTTGTTGTAGTAAAAGTTATTTCAGGTAGTAATACTAGTTATCGCACTTATATAATTTGTTGTGGTCTAACACCTTCAGATAAGAAACTTTTGTTTAAATTGAAGAGAAGATGGTTTTTTCCAGTTGTATTCTGTTTTGCAATGACCATTAACAAAGTGAATGTCAATCTCTAGCAAGAGTTGACATATCTCAGAGACCCGGTGTTTACAAATAGACAACTCTATGTAGCTTTATCAAGAGCGAAGAGTGGCGTTAAAATTCTTATATTAAACAAGGATGAAAAAGTTACAAATAAAGAATAAATATAGTTTATAAGGAAGTCTTTTTAGTAGCTTATGAATTTTACTTTTTTAACTTTTGATTATGTTTTCAAATATTATAATTTGAATGTTGTTTGGGTTTATCTTTGTATTTCACAATCATTGGTTCTCGTACCAATATTATTTACAACTTAAAGTATGTTGTTGCCCGAATAACATATAACAACTTATGGTGTCCTTTCAAATGACATGTGTTTGTTCGAAAATTTAAATATTTCCACCTGTGCCGTACACGGGTTAATAACCTAGTTTTCTTAATAATTTTTTATATTGTAACGGATCAAACAAGCGTTGATATCCTTTTGTGTGTGTTATTTATACTTTTTTTGTTTTCTTTTTCGGTTTGCTATAACAAGTGCACAACCCCGATCAAGTTCTTGCCTCGCAACGCGCGAATTTATAACTTTTGATATATGGATAAACTTTTATTGTGTGCCAAAGTGCCGTCGTTACATTTAATTTAATTTATGTATCTGTGTTTTGATATTCGTGTTCATTATTGAGTTTCCCGCACAATTAATGCAGGGGTGAAGCTCTTTGGAGACCGGGGGTGACATCGGCCACTGCCGTTTTCTCCGTTAGTAGTGTAAAATTCATGATTTTTTTCAAAAAATTTTATAGGTATTACATGCGGTCACCCCCGATGTATTTTTTTCAAAATGCTACCGGTCACCACTGATTGTTTTCTTTAAATATAATACCCCATCATTTGTTTTTTTCTTCTAATACCTCGCAGTATTTATAACAAAAGTTACAAAATAGTAGTCGAATAGTAAAATATTTTTTATAAATATTTTAGATCTTTGCAATTCTTCTTCTAGGTATTCACCCTTATGGATGAGATCGGTATCGGTACCGATACCAAAATATTTGATTCGGTACCGGTATTTAAGGTAAAATTTGTGATATACCGGTACCGAAACTCAAAACTTTGGTATCTATTCGGTACCGACACCATATTTTAGTTATTCTAACTCACATTCATCTTGCATTATCATGAATATTTTAGGCATTTGCTGGTTAAAAAGTTCGTTTATTTTTTTTATTATAAAAACAATTGTTTAAATAAATGAAGAAAAATTAAATATATAGATGTCATATTGTTTGATCTGACCCGACCCGAATCACTGACACGAACCGAATCGTCGACCCGAAGGTTTTGAGTCCGTGACTTCGGTCACCCCGTGACTAAGCCTAAGCTTCGCCACTAAATGAATGTGTAGAGCATTCATTACTGGTATCAATAAAAGAAGTTGTAATGTGTTTAAAAAAACTTTATTAAAACCGCTACAAAATATAAATATTAGCTTGCAACACACTTAATTTTAAATTAATCTTTTAGTTTAAACATAATATTGTTGGTTAGATAAATGGGGTGGTTCGATTATAGCGGTTTTGGAATTACTTTTAATCAAAACCGACCCGTATTTGGCGGTTTTTAAAAATTCATTAAACCGACCCACCGGTTATGTCGGTCATCAGTTAAAATCGGTTCGGTTGTGTCGGTTATGGTTCGATTTAACGCTTATGGCGGTTAAGTTGCTCACCCCTATCCACCACCACCGCCACCGTCGCTTGAAACCTTCTGCATGTTAATTAGTGATTTGTCTGATTCTCAATCGATCAGACCAACGAGCAGTCGTTCGTCCTCTTCGTCCGAGTCCTAGCTCGCCATCTAAGTGGTTGGGTGCTGGCTGGATTGCCTCAAATTGCCTCCCATCACCAACGGCGTTAAGATTCTTTTAGTGCCGACTCGTTGGGGACAACTTTAAACTTTGATATATTTACAAACCAAGTTGCAACCATTAATCTCACTCGTAAACCTGAAACTGAGTATGACAGTAAGCCACCACTTTAACGTTCCTTTGTTTATAGGAGGTTTGTTTATACATTGATTGAAACATTTTAAGGCTATAAATAGACCATAAGAGTGCCATGTTACTTCACACAAAACACAAATTAAATTAACCTAGATCGATCTATCTTCTGATCGCTACAAAGCTCCAATGGATGTGATCACAGGTACCTTTGTTAAAGCTGATAATATTCTCTTTGGTAGTCTTTTATTTGTATCAACAATCAGCCTCCTTTTATTCATCATCAGCAAAACAAAAGCTTCCAAGACCATAAAAAACCTCCCACCAGGACCACCTCAGCTTCCGATCATAGGAAACTTGCATCAAGTCGGAGACAACCCGATTGTCTCCACCGCCAACTTAGCCTGACAATACGGCCCCCTGATATCGCTTCGGTTAGGCCAGAAGTTGCTGGTGGTGGCATCTTCACCAGAGGCAGCCAAGGGAATTCTCAAAACTCAAGATCGTTTCCTTTCATCTCGTCCTGTACCCGCTGCATTTAACCACCCAGACTATGCACCCCACGCGCTTGTTTGGGCAACCGAATGCAACCCAACATGGAAGAACTTAAGAACCCTTTGTCGAACCCATCTGTTTTCTGTTAAAGCTTTAGAATCCCAGTATGGATTACGTGCGGAAAAAGTGAGCCGATTGGTGGATTTCTTGCGTCGGAAGCAAGGACAAGTGATTGACGTAGAAGATGTACTTTTTACTACGTTGTATAACACTTTAAGTTCCATTGTTTTTGGCAGAAATATGCTGCAATTTGACGATGGGACTACTCGTGACCCCCAAAAGGAGTCGATACGTAAGATAATCGAGTATGGAAGTCGTGTTAAGGATTTTGGAGTGTTTTTTCCGATGCTTGCCCGGTTTGATCTTCACGGAAGTAAAAAGGGAACCCTCAAAGAGTATGCCAAGTTGTTTGGGCCATATTGGGACGGTATTATCGAAGAAAGAAGGGCGGTCGTTAATTCTTCAACATGGTCATCGGACCAAGCGCAATGCTTCCTGGATCGGCTGCTTGAAAACCAATTCACAAATTACCAAATCTATCAATTTATTCTGGTAAACATCATGCATTTTTATAAGTAATGATTAAGCGCAATGTTTCCTGGATTTATGACCGCAACGCAAGTTTTCTTTTGTTTTGTTTTCAGGAACTTTTCGTAGCCGGAAGTAACACTACAACCTCCACGGTTATTTGGGCCATATCTGAGCTCTTGAGGCACAATGAAGTCAAGTCGAAATTAGAAGAAGAGTTGCAAAAAGAAATCAAATCGGATCAAATCAACGTCTCTCAACTATCTGAATTAACTTATCTACAATCCTGCATCAAAGAAACTTATAGGCTACACCCATCGGTTCCTCTTCTTCTTCCTCGTGTCGCGAATGAAACTTGTGAGGTTATGAATTATACAATTCCAAAGAATGCCATGGTTTTTGTCAACGTTTGGGCGATGGGTCGAGACCCTGAACTTTGGCACGAGCCGTTACGTTACATGCCCGAAAGATTTACCGACTCAAAACTAGATTTTAAAGGCCAGGACTTTGAATTTATACCGTTTGGTTCTGGACGGAGGATGTGTGCCGGAATGCCATCGGGTATCAAGAGTATTGAGTACCTATTGGCGACTTTGGTTCGTGAGTTTGCTTGGACACTTCCTAATGGTGATGACCCGTCGAAGCTTGACATGGAAAACAAAATCGGGGTTGCTATGAAAAGGGTAAATCCATTGAAACTAATCTTTAAACAAAAATAATTAGTGTATTTCAATAGTTTGGATTGTCATTCTATTACTATTATTATCTGAAGAGGTATGTACCCGCCTCAACACCGAGCGAGGCGGGTCAACCCACAAGACATAGACAAGAGGCTTGAAATCAAGACATTATGAAGGCGCAAAGCCAAAACCTATGCGCATGGCGCATATCACATATGCTCACGCATATCACATATGCTCATGCATCACATGCTCAGGCATCACATGCTCAGGCATCACATATGCTGCATCACATATGCTCACGCATCACATATGCCCACGCACCACATATGCTCACGTATATCACATATGCGCGTGGCGCATCCGCGCGTGGCGCATATCACATGCTCGTGCATATCACATCTGCGCATGAAACATCTGCGCGTGAGAATAAAGAGAAGACCTCGCGCATCCTCAGGATTGGCGCATATCACACATGCACATAATCAACCTCGTCCTTATCCAAATCAGGATTAGGGCAACCTTGATTGTGCACGTCAGACAACCTTCCAGAAGGTATCTTTTTAAGGAATAAGAATATGCTGATGTTGACAGCTGCCAATGAAAGGTGGACAACTCAGCAAAACCCATGTGCTACCACGTGATTATAACCAATGAAAAAGCACCAGGTGTCCCAAGGACACGTGGCGCAAAGCAATTGGAGGAGGCCAACAAAGCCCTAATTGGGTCTGAGCCCAATCATTGGAAACCCTAGCACTATAAATACCACATCAACTCCACAAGGAGAGACATATCCAATTACACAGTATTCAGCTATATTAAGCAATACACTCCAATTTCCTTACTCTCATATTATTATCTTCTCCTACAAACACTTATTCTCACACCGGAGGGTTACCCCAAAGAGGACCCCTCTGTCCCTTTCTGAGGGGTAAGTTTACGGTGCTGTTCATTTTGTAGGTGGAAGAACCCAGATCCCAGAGAACCATCGGTGAAATAGCATAATCACACCCGAGGAAAGTAGATCGTCTACCAGTGAGTCGATCCACGTTTCTTCATTGGCGCCATCCACTGTTACAACGGCAACAAGATCTCATCAGATCTCTAAAAAAAACAAATTTTCACCATGGTTTCTGGCGTTCGTAACGTTGATCAAGTTCTGGAGGATATTGAACGTGAGGATGTTAATGAGGGACAGCAGTTTCTGAGGGTGCCGCGTGATTCTACGCGCACCACCAGTAACCGTCCCTTCATCACAACTCCTCATGGCCAGACTGAAACTCCTCCAGACGATCTCACGTTACAAAATCTTACCGGCGCGAAACATAAAGGACCAATGGGTCCAGAAGATGAAACCAATGACCCCAAAGAATGGCTCATAAACGAGCAACGACGTCTAATGGACAAGTACAATGAGCTGGTCAAACACAAAAAGTCAGCCGACTTAACACAAAGGCTAGCGTTTGACAAGCAAAACGTTCATGGAACAAAAAGGGCGCGCGCGCCGGAAGAGGGTCATTCTGTTCACACTGCACACACTGAGTTTAGTGATGAAGAAGTGCACAGCATGAGGAAGACGCGAGATACTCATGCAGGAGGCTCACAGCTCCGCGCGCACGTGAACATGGCGCCTGGAGCCAAAGCCGATCTGGATCTGCACATACCGTACAGCCCACCAGTTAGAGGGCAAGTGGACGTAACCACACCGTACAGACCAGCCATCTTGGTGAAACATTCAAAGTTCACTGAGCGCATTGCGAAGGCCCCCATTCAGCACAAAACAAAGATGCCAAGTGGTTTGGGCAAATATGACGGCACAACAGATCCAGACGATTTCTTACAAGGTTTTTACAACACTGGAAACCTAGAAAGCTGGACGATGCCAACATGGTGTCACATGTTTGCTCGCTGCCTCACGGGCGCGGCGCGTGTCTGGTTCGAGAGCTTGCCGACTGGGCAAATCGATGGGTTCGAGGAACTATTGGAAAAGTTCCAAGCCCACTTCGTACAGCAGCGCAGACACACGCGCGACCCAGATGACATCATGCACTGCGTGCGCAGGAATGATGAAACGATTGAAGACTACATAACTCGTTTCAATCAGGAGTCTCTGGCAATCGGAGGTATCACTGAGCAACTCTTGCGCGTGGCCTTTATACAAGGCGCGCGCAGTGATCAACTCCGCCGAGCTCTCGTAAGCAGAGATGGCATGCCAACCACTTGGGCCAAACTAATGGAAGCATCGCGAGTCTTCGCGAGAAATGAAAAACAAATTGCCCAAGATAGGGCAAGAGAAAGAGCGCATCAAGCTGAGACACCGCGCAGCAACAAAAGAAGGGGCAAACAGAACTCTGTATGGTCCAGGTTGCAACCAACCAGTTTTTCTCCCGCTGAAAAGCAGGCGCAACCAAGCTCACCCTAGCCCCAAAAAGACGTTCGTAATCGCGGGGAGGGTGACAAGAGGGAAGGCGGCAGAGATCCTAACAGACCTCTGCCAAGAATATGGACTCCTCTCACTAAAACGCCTTCACAAGTGTTAAGCACTGAGAATGTCCAGTTCAAAAGCCCCAAGCCACTACACTACAAGGGACCATCAGACAGTGGCAAGTACTGTGAGTTTCACAAGTCCACAGGACACAACACTGATGCATGCCACCACTTGAAGGATGCAATTGAAAAAGATGTGAAATCAGGCAAGCAGGCTCACCTGGTAAAAAACTCAAGACCAGAAAATGAACAATCAGAAGGAGCCTCAGCCAGCAAAAAGTACAAAAGAATCTGTGTAGCCGAGGGAGGAAGGCAAGGGCAAATATCAAGAAAGAGAAGCGCGCAAATCCAAGGAGATTGGCGCGAGCAACAAGTCATCTTCCCAAGAATCAGGGGAGGCCCTTCCATCAGCAGTCCTCTTGTCATCACTACACACATTGCTCATTATGAAGTGTCAAAAGTCCTGGTGGACACTGGCAGCGAATCAGACATCATGTATGAGCAATGTTTCAGGAAACTGGATCCGGCAGACCAAGCAAGGCTTGAAATTGTGAATGCACCAATCTCTGGTGTTTCGAATGAAATCATTCATCCCCTAGGTCAAATACAATTTGAACTAACCATGGGGGATGAAAAACACAAGCGAGCCGAAGTTGTCAACTTCTTGGTCTTGCCCACCACTTCTTGCCACAATATGATCTTGGGTAGGGGAACGATTGCCCAATTCAACGCCATACCGTCGCCAGCGCACGGCGCGTTAGGGTTCCCAATACCAACAGGTGTAACTTTTGTATACCGAGATCATTTGTGTGCAGTGACAAGTACTCCGCGGGAAGGGAGAATGAAACTTCCAATGGCAGACAACGCGCCAGAGGAATGGATTCTCAACCCAAAATTCCCGGAGCAGACAATCACAATTGGCGCTACGATATCAGACGACACGAGGTTGAGAATGAAAAGATTGCTCACAGCATATATGTCGGTCTTCGCGTGGCAACACTCTGATATGACTGGGGTTCCGCTAGACCTGGCGCAACATTCTCTCAACACGTTCAAGTCTGTAGAGCCAATTGCTCAAAAGAAGAGAGTCATGGGGGATGAGAAGGCGAGGGCCATGAATGAACAGGTTGAGGATCTATTGCGTGCAAACATCATCCGCCCGATACGATACCAAACATGGGTAGCCAATCCTGTGATGGTAAAGAAAAGTAACGGGTCATGGAGGATGTGCATTGACTTCAAGGACCTCAACAAAGCATGCCCAAAAGATTGTTACCCCCCTCCCAAACATCGACGCAAAGGTGGACTCCGTGGCGCCATTCAAGCTCAAATGTTTCCTGGATGCCTACAAGGGCTATCACCAGATTCAAATGGCACCACAAGACGAGGACAAAACCGCCTTCAGAACCGACAAGGGTGTTTTTTGTTACACAAAAATGCCCTTTGGTTTGAAGAATGCGGGAGCCACCTACCAAAGACTTATGGATGCTGTTTTCAACGAGCAAATTGGAAGAAACCTAGAAGTCTATATGGATGATTTGGTGATCAAAAGCAGGGAGGAAAAACAAATGCTCAAAGACATCGAAGAAACCCTTGGGCGCCTAAAGGAAGTTAACATGAAGCTCAATCCGAGCAAATGCACTTTCGGCGTACAAGAGGGAAAATTTCTAGGTGTAATGGTCACCAAGGATGGTTTCAAGGTGAACCCTGAGAAGGTGGAGGCCATCCTTGACATGCCCTCGCCATCCACCATGAAAGAAGTCCAGAAGCTGAATGGTAGATTGGTTTCAATCAACAGGTTCCTAGCGAACCATGCAAGCAAATCTACCCCATTTGTCAACACATTGAGGAATTGCTTAAAGAAAAGCCAATTCAAATGGACTCCTGAGGCCGAGCAAGCTTTCAGTGAGATAAAAGAATGTTTGATAAATCTGCCCGCACTCACAGCTCCACTTCCTGGTGAAACTTTGACATTGTACCTATCAGCAGGAGAGCGCGCCATCGGCGCAGTATTGTTGGTGGATCGCAAGGGAATCCAAACGCCAATATACTATGTGAGTCGGGTGCTGACAGATCCTGAGACGCGCTACTCCATCATGGAAAAGTTAGTTTTGTCACTAACACACGCGTCGCGCAAGCTTCATAGATATTTCAATGGTCATCCCATTGAAGTACTGACTGGTTACAACATCCAGCAAGTCTTGCGGCGCCCCGCGCTCTCGGGAAGGCTAACAAAATGGGCGCTGGAATTAGGAGAGCACACGATCGCCTATAAGCCCCGTCCAGCAATAAAGGGACAAGTCTTGGCTGATTTCATTGCCGAAATCCCCGAAGGAAAAATTGAAGAGGCTCAGCGCGAGGTAGACCCTCCGCGAGCCAATGATGAAGAAAATGTGTGGAGATTATTCACCGACGGAGCTTCAAACAACGAAGGGTCCGGCGCAGGCCTCAAACTGGTGGATCCAGAGAATCATGAATATACTTACGCCATCAGGTTGGACTTCAAGAGCACCAACAATGAAGCTGAGTATGAAGCCCTGCTGGCTGGCCTGCGCATCGCGCACAAATTCGGAGTTAAAAAGCTAGAGGCCCATGTTGATTCATACTTGGTAGCAGCACAGGTCAATGGCCTTTATGATGCCAAGGAGAACACCATGCCTCTGTATCTAGAGCAGGCGAAAAAGTTCATCGAGCAATTTGACTGCTTCAGAATCATTCATATTCCGCGCAGTGAAAACAAATCTGCCGACGCGCTGAGCAAGATGGCATCAACCAGCTTCGATCACTTTGGCAAAGATGTCAGAGTAGAAGTAATGAGCAACCCGTCGGTGGGAGCGAAGTCTGTCCTTGTAACTCATACAACCCCTTCATCATGGATAACTCCAATAATGGAATTCTTGAAGGAGGGAAAAGTACCAGGCGATCGCGCACAGGCGAGGAAGATAAGACACAAGTCGCAAAACTATGAACTGCTTGATGGTACACTATATCGACGCTCTTATCTTGGACCGCTCATGAAATGCCTTGAGGCTGAGGAAGCAAGCTATGTGATCAGAGAGATACACGAAGGAATCTGTGGAATACATGCTGGCCCGCGCATGGTTGTTACCAAGGCAATGAGCGCAGGTTACTATTGGCCAGGCATGTACTTGGACGCTTTAAAAGAGATCCAAAAATGCAAAGCATGTCAGAGCTATGCGCCAAACACCATGCGGCCAAAGAACAACTTGATTCCGGTGACCTCCGCATGGCCTTTCCACAAATGGGCAATCGATATTGTGGGTCCCCTACCGCAAGCGCAAGGACGAGTAAAATTTTTGGTAGTGGCGGTAGACTATTTCACAAAATGGGTCGAAGCCAAGCCACTAGCAAAAATAACAGCCGAGGCAATGAAGCAGTTTATTTGGAGCCACATCATATGCCGTTTTGGCTTGCCCATGGAAATTGTGAGCGACAATGGCAAACAATTCACTGACAAAAAGATATCCAGCTGGCTCAAGGGATTGCGCATCAACCAAATTTTCACTTCAGTATACCACCCTCAGGGGAATGGCCAAGTGGAACGCGCGAACCAAAGCTTGCTGAATGGGCTGAAGAAAAGGTTAGAGGGAGAATCCCATTCTTGGGTTGACGAGCTACCTAATGTCCTGTGGGCGCACAGGACATTAAGCAAAACCAGGAATGGCGAATCCCCGTTCAGCCTAACCTATGGAACGGAGGTAATGATTCCAGCAGAAATTGGATGCCCATCCCATAGAGTGCTCATGATGAGCAAGATTGATAACGAGCGCGAAAGAAGGTTGGATCTCAACTTACTTGAAGGGCGCAGAGAGGCGGCTATCATCAGTGAAGCCAAATACAAGAAAAAACTGGAAAAATATTACAACCAGCGCGTGAAAGAATGCCACTTCAAGAAAAATGATTTTGTCCTTCGAAACAATGAAGCTAGCCGCGCGATACCCCCGGGAAAAATGTCCCCCAATTGGGAGGGACCTTATCAAGTCTCGGAAGAATTGGGAAAAGGCGCATACGCTTTAAAAGATTTGAATGGAAAGAAGATCCCGCGCGCATGGAACGCGGCACAGCTTAGAAAATGTTTCATGTAAAAAATGTCAAGTTTGTAATCAAGGCTTTTTAAGCCATTATGAATAATGATACGCGCTATCTTCTCTTAATGTGGATTCTATTACCTTTTGCATACATGTTTCACACTTCCCTTTATTAATTTTGAGCAATATGACAACATTGTATTGACATCAAAACAAAATAAAACGAAGTAAAACATACATGCGCGAGCTTCAAGCTCAAACGCGTTAACGAGTCTTAACTCTAAAACGTCAGGGCCTTAGCCCAATAATATGAGCCTTAGCTCAGGGCCTTAGCCCAATAATGTGAGCCTTAGCTCAAATCACTCACAACATCCATCCTACATGCTGCGCAGCCTGACCATAAAAATACCTAAGCACAACTAAGGCAAAACAAATGCCAAAACATAGTTGTTAAGGTCTCAGGTCGAGGTCGCGCATGCAATTGTAATGGATATCTGAGCAACACATATTGATACGTAAAGGCTGAAAAACTCATAATTCCATATAATAAATGCGCGATAACGTCGCGCAAAAGAGGAATAATGAAAACGCCTAGGCACGTGTCAACATAATCAAGATATGGCAAAATCACTTACAATATGACAAGGATTAAGTATAATAATTTCCTTACAACCTTGTTCTTATTTCAACGTGCAAGCATATCTTATATTCAACAAGCAAACATGCAATATAAAGAGATGAATGGGGAATGCGCAAGATGCGAAAAAGGGAAAAACAAAATTTCATTCCAAAGCATTGAAATTTACAAGTTTACAAGATGATAAGATACAAACTACAAATAAAAATAAAAAACATGAAGGGCTTCTCAAGTCTCCACGTCGACGTCAGCCTCTTCATAGTCCTCATCACCGCCCTCAGCATCTGGCGCAGCCCGCTCCTCGTCATCTCCAAACTGACCATAGTCAAGTTGTTCATCCTGAATGGAGTCTTCTATCACAATAGTGTCAGGAGCGGATCCTTTGGCCACGCCAGAGCCGCTAGCAGGAGCAGCATTCCCCGCGCCATCATCGCCGCCACCAGCCCCTTCGCACTCGTCAAGTAATTTCTTTAGCGCGCCGAGATCGGGCTGGTCAGCAAGCGCGGATATCTGCAAATCATAAGGAAAAATATGAGTACAAAAAGACTTGGAAAATAAGTCAAGGTTATCTCATTAAGGTTAAAATACCTGCGCAAGGATGGGAATGGGAGTATTCAAATACTTCTCCCCCATCGCGGCCATGTCCGCGCAGGCAACGTCGCTCTGATAAGGGTACTCGGATGGGTTCTTCTTCAACATGCCATATTCATAGCCATCCGTAAACCCTTCAGCTCGACCCACCAAGCGCGCGGCAGCGTTGCAATCCATCACAAGGGCCTAAACTCGTCTGAGTATTTCATCGCGTAAGCGCAACGAGTCATACCCTGTGAGATTAGCCATTGGCGATCCTGCGCGAGGGAAGCAACAGACGTCTCAAGAGCAGGAATCTGAGAGTTTAACAACTCAACAGTTTCCTTAGTCTGTTTCAGCTCCTCTTTGTCGGACGCTGCTGCCGCCAGGACTTCTTCTTTTTCCGCTCGCGCAAGCTCGAGTGCTTCCTGGCTAGACGCTGCCGTCGCCAAGGCTTCATCTTTCTCGGCCGCCAGCTCCTTCTTCAGGCGCGCAACCTCACTCTCTAGTGATGATTTGTCAGTTATAGACTGGACGAGAGCTTGGTCACGCGCCTCCGCATCAAGCTCCAAGTCGCGCACTCTACGCGCGTACTTGGCCGCGTCCGCCTCGGCCGCCTGCAGCTTCTCCCGCGCAGCCTGTAGCTCATGCCCGCGCTTCACGAAGGCGGTGTTGGCACTTGCCCTGTTCTCACTGAGCTCTGCTTGGAGCTTCTCAGCTCTCTCTCGAGCATCAGAAAGATGCCAAGCAGATACTTTAGCCTCTTGCTTGGCTTCCGCAAGAGCATCACATACATTTTCGTAATCATAGCGAAGCTCTTGGGAGGCAGCAAAGAAAGCCGACCCAGCAAACAAATGATCCTTGAGCAAGTCATCGCGAGCGCGGCCCTCCTGAAACCTCCTTTCAGCTGGAGGCACAGAATGAGCCCAGAAGTCCTCACACACACCCATGGACTGAAATGAGCTGTCCTCAGTAATGTTCCATCTCGGGCGGTAAATGTGATCGGCTTCCTGCAAACACAAAGTAATGATCTAAGTCATCAAAACACTAATATGGAAGTCCGCGCAGCGGAGCAAAAACGAACCTATACATGCGGGGATGAAGCAGAAAAGTCAGCGCCAGCCCCACGAGAAGGCTGCGCCGGAAAATCTCGTGGCGCTGCAGGGCTGGCGCGGCCGCCGTCGGAGTCTTCAACTTCAAACTCCTCATCCTCCTCTGAAACAGGCCTTTTCTCCTGCGACCTAGAACCAAAATCAGTCTCGCGAGGAGGGCTGTGCGCAGGAGGAGGTGAGGGAGGTCTCGACGCCGCCAGGTCGGCGCGTAAAACGGCCTCCTGCTCCTTAGTAATCCAGATGAGGGGAGATTCAGTGCTTGCAGGAGCAGGAGCAGAACCAACGGCGCTGGCACCGGCGCCAGGAGTGCCGCCAGCAGCTTGTACGCCAGCTATGACTCCTATGAAAAAATCAACAAAAAGAAATGGTTCATGACTTGATCTAAAAGAAAAAAGTCAGAAAATAAAAGCGCAATACATACCTTGGCGCAACTCCGTTCGCGAGGCAAACATCGCCATGAAGTCCATTCTCCCCTTTTTTGAGGGTAAAACAGGGGACTTCGAAGCGACCTCCAGCGCAGGCTCGACACCTTGTTCCGCCTGAGGTTGGTCCACCAAGGTCGCCGACTCTACAAACATTTAAGTGAGCAAGGATTCATTAGTAATTCTATCAGAATCGCGCTCATAGAACCATAAAGGATAAGCAAAGTATACCTGTCGGAGAGGAAACGGCAGGCGCAACGCCGCTTCCCTTTTCCGCCGCGCGAAGGGAGGAAGTAGTGGCACCATACCTCGTGTGGACAGGAGGTCTGCCCACTTTTTGAGGCAGGGAAGACAAGGAAAACTTGGTGGTAAACACCTGGGTTTTCTCAAGTCCCTTCGCCTGAGTAGGAGGATCCTGAACAACAGGGGCATCATCTTTCTTCTGTTTCTTACTGGCCCCTGCGCCAGTTTTCCCCTTAGCTTTACGCTTTAGTTGGGGCGCCTCCTCCTCCTCCTCCTCTTCCGCGAGCTCCAGCTCATAGTTCTCAAGCGCGTCTACAATACACGCAACAGAAGTGTTAGCAAAATTTGGTATTATAAAGGCAAATGCATAAGTACAAAGGCTTACCAGGCGCATCGTTGTCAAAGAGAAATCCCAGATCAACAGGGATGAACATGTCATCGAAGCGATCGGGGAAGCCAACCTCCCCAGCGCCCAGCGCGACGGAGCCACCCTCCATATGCTCATCATAGGCGGCGTGGACATACTCCTTGCTGACTGCACAAAACAAGTCAAATGATATCAGCAAAACGAATTATATTCGCGCAGAAGTAAGGCAATGAGATTAATTTACACAAGCCGTCAACTTGGATAACGGGCTCAGTCGCGCTGTCAGCCCACCTCCTGCTCATACCGACCCCCACCAGCGCCTCCTCACAAATTTTCTTGGCGGGGGATGGTTCGGCAGTCAACTTTTTAACCCAGGCGCCAGTTGGGTTCTTGAAGACACCCACATCCGCAGGCGCAGAAGAGATCGCGCGCATGGTCATGCGGATGGGGATCACACCAGCCCTGATATAGAAAAATCTCTCGGACCAGTCATGAAGGCTTTTGAATGAAACAGTGCAGCACTTGACCTTCTGACTGCGAGGAATAAATGAGAACCAAGAATCTTGGATCTTGGGCTTATAAAAAAACTGAAAGCGCCGAGGGGTGGGCTCCTCGCGCTGAGATTTGCACATGAACTCAAAGTGAGTCATGCGCACGAGTCCAAACGGATGGACTTGGGATATATGAATCCCATAAAACCTAAGCAGCGCACCCACAAACCTTGTCATCGGGAGACGAAGGTTGCAGTGGGTGAAAAAATGGCAATAAAGGGAAATATAGCCGGTAGGCGGGTCCGCCGCCGTTTGCCCGGCCGCCGGCAACATGCAGCCATACTCAGGGAGAAAACCCTGAGTATCGATAAGGCTGTCAAGATCGGCCTGCCTCAGTTTGCAGGGGATCTCGTCCCACTTCTTCACTGCCTTGGTCCTCCCTACCTCCTCCGATGAGGCCTCAGCAGCCCTCTTCCCCTTGCCGGTCTTCTTCAACGTAGACATCACTAACGATTTCACACGTCAATGGATGGGGGAGATTGTGTTGTCTGAGCTATCAGACATACAACTGTAAAAACGGACAAAGGATGCTTCTGAAGAACAGAGATCTGGAAGCAGAAAGGTAATCGGAATAGAATGAAAGAAAGGAAAGCTTTGAATAAAACAGCAAAGAAGATGAAGAATAAAAACTCTAAGGGCTGGCTTTTATAGGCCCAGGAGAGAGAAAAATTGGTGCTGATCGGACTTCACGCGCCCACACTCGCAGGTGTAAGCCAACGCGAGCGCGACACGTGTCCCTGACACTGTGTGAGGGGACACGAAAAGAAACTATACAGGTGCTGCCAGAGTTCACGCGCCACCACTCGCAGGTACGGACCAACGCGAGCGCGACACGTGTTCCTGGCACTATGTGAGGGGACATGAAAGGCAACTGTAGCACCTCGAGCACACGAAAGGTCTGACACGTCTCCATCACTGACGCATGTCAGCAACAACCAACCACGTACAGGGACGATTCGTTTTCAACCAAAAGGATAGAATTTCGCGCAACGATGAATAATAAGAAGAAAAAGACAAACCCCTACTAAAAGAGCAAACTATTAAGTCTAATATCTATCTTACCTCGCTCGCGCGAGACAAGACACACATTAGACTGGGGGGCTTGAAGAGGTATGTACCCGCCTCAACACCGAGCGAGGCGGGTCAACCCACAAGACATAGACAAGAGGCTTGAAATCAAGACATTATGAAGGCGCAAAGCCAAAACCTATGCGCATGGCGCATATCACATATGCTCACGCATATCACATATGCTCATGCATCACATGCTCAGGCATCACATATGCTGCATCACATATGCTCACGCATCACATATGCCCACGCACCACATATGCTCACGCATATCACATATGCGCGTGGCGCATCCGCGCGTGGCGCATATCACATGCTCGTGCATATCACATCTGCGCATGAAACATCTGCGCGTGAGAATAAAGAGAAGACCTCGCGCATCCTCAGGATTGGCGCATATCACACATGCACATAATCAACCTCGTCCTTATCCAAATCAGGATTAGGGCAACCTTGATTGTGCACGTCAGACAACCTTCCAGAAGGTATCTTTTTAAGGAATAAGAATATGCTGATGTTGACAGCTGCCAATGAAAGGTGGACAACTCAGCAAAACCCATGTGCTACCACGTGATTATAACCAATGAAAAAGCACCAGGTGTCCCAAGGACACGTGGCGCAAAGCAATTGGAGGAGGCCAACAAAGCCCTAATTGGGTCTGAGCCCAATCATTGGAAACCCTAGCACTATAAATACCACATCAACTCCACAAGGAGAGACATATCCAATTACACAGTATTCAGCTATATTAAGCAATACACTCCAATTTCCTTACTCTCATATTATTATCTTCTCCTACAAACACTTATTCTCACACCGGAGGGTTACCCCAAAGAGGACCCCTCTGTCCCTTTCTGAGGGGTAAGTTTACGGTGCTGTTCATTTTGTAGGTGGAAGAACCCAGATCCCAGAGAACCATCGGTGAAATAGCATAATCACACCCGAGGAAAGTAGATCGTCTACCAGTGAGTCGATCCACGTTTCTTCATTATCTTTAAAGAATAAAATGAATGTCATGTTTAATTAGTGTATATTTCAATGTCATATGAACAACTTATGCATAATTAGTAACGTGTGTAATGTGGATTTCCAGTCCCCTTGCTTTATTAGTAAACTAGCTTTTAAACTCATGTATTACACATGATTTTTCGAATAATAAAAATAAATTAGATCATTTATTTCAATTGTGATTCTCAAAATACTTATAAATTAATTAATGTAGATTTAATGAAAAAAACAAACGGTTGGTTAACAAAAAAAAAAAATACTAAAATAGCATGGTTTTAATGGAAACATCAAGAAAATTTAAAAAAGTATTGAAGTTATGTAATTGGTCAAACCTCAAGTATGAAAATGAAACTTAATTCAATAATAAATAAAATCTACACTATGTTATAACTCACTTGACAAAATGGTTTTGACCCACGACCCATAAATAATTAGAATGAATGAGATAAGATATTAGGAATTAGAAGAAATGTAAACTTGACACCTAAACTTCTACATTTTCTTTTATTAGTATGATAAGATAAGCGTAGTCAACCCTTTGGTGATTTGTGTAAATTAGTTTTGTTTGGTTATGCCTCCAGTTGTAATTCTGACCTTTCGTTAGGAGAACCAAACTCTACAGGATACATTGGTTAGTTGGCAATTTGACCACATGGTTATTTTGTGTTTTTCACTTTGTTTTAAAAATATATAAAAAGTTGTCAATCAAAATCATGTTAACTTTGGTTAGTTTGGACTTTGGTCACATGGTTGTTGTTTTTTTCTTATAAGGGGGGACGGGGTACCGCGTGATAAGCCATCCATCACGCGTGATGGCTCTTAGCACACCGCCGCCGGTCATTTTGTCAAGCGTGATGGGGAGTGTTGCGTGATGGCCATCACACAAGTGATGGGATGAAGGAGCCGTTGGATGTATCCGTTGAGGATGGAGGAGCCGTTAGAAGGTGTGTGATGAGAAATGAACACCACCCCTTGTAAAATCCATCGCATGTGATCGATTTGGGGTTGGTGATGTGGCACACTACCATTGGTGGTGGTGTGTGATGAGAAATGAACCACCCTGTCCCCCCTAAGTAACAAGTTATAAAAGTGTTTTAATTATGTCAGTCAAATTTAAATATTGTTTCAATTAAATCACTCAACTTTCATATTTTATTAAATTAAAGGTTTTAATATGTTTTTTTAACGTTTTTCTTTTTTGTTTCACATAAGAAATCTTAGTATCTTTTTTTTTTATGTTGACGTTGAATGACGACGTGGATTATATATATATATATTATTTTTGAATTTTAGTTTAATTAACTTTTTTTAAAATTTTTTTTAAATATAACTACATATATTGAAAATTCCGACCTCCACATCATATTCTCAATTTATTTCTTGACGCACAAAAATATCGGTGAGACTCGATTTAAAGATTTAGTGACTCGATTTAAGGAAAAATATGCATGAGTGACCTAATTAGAACACGTTTGATTTAGCCTATTCTGTACGGGTATTGTTACTCGTTTTTGTTGATTGTTTGTACATGTACGGTACAGGTACGTTTGATATTTTGTGTCTGTTTGAAATATGTAGGGGTTTTGTAAGGCCCCGTTACCGGTGCCCTACATTTGGTCATTGGATTTACTCATAAACACAGTTCCAAACATCATAGTTAAATAAAACTTTCGCGGAATATTAAATCTTTCATAAAACAACACATATTAATTCAAAGATTGTCTTAAAACAATATTTTGTCTTTCACATTTATAATATTAAACATAAATCATAACAATCTCCCATGAGATGCCAGTCTCTTCCTTCCCATGCCACTTGTCCACGTCAAGCGAGCTGCCTTATCATACTCACCTGCGTGCATACTAAAAGTCAGCTACGCTGAATGAGTTCTAGTTAATCACGTAACATACAATACATTCACATAATCTTACATGCGCACCCGAAGATACATATTATATAATCTACTTACCTTTCTTTCATACATACATTATCATATACTTTCTTTCTTTCCTGCATTCTTTTCTTTTCTTTTCTTTCATACTTTATATTAAACCCTACTTTACATTATTATATTCTGCCTCGAGAATTATAAGGGCTGGATCCCTTTTCTGCCTTGGATATTATTAGGATCCGGACCCTTTCTGCCTCGAGTATTATTAGGGCTCGGTCCCTTTTCTGCCTCGAGTATTATTAGGGCTCGGTCCCTTTTCTGCCTCGAGTATTATTAGGGCTCGGTCCCTTTTCTGCCTCGAATATTATTAGGGTACGGTCCTTTTTTACCTTGAGTATTATTATGGCTCGGTCCCTTTCTTCTGTACCTAGCCATCTCTTACATTCATTCATAACATACATATATCATTCATACATTATATATAGAATTCATATCCGTAATTATAACTTGATAGTACATGCAATATCCGAAGATCGTTCATGTACCGACAAACAATCATTCATACCTTTCACATATATCATATATGACATACACTTATCACTTAGGATAAGTGTATTAACTAATCACATCGAGTATGTACACAGCCCCGAAAACATAACAAGGAATGAGGCTAGAAACTCACCCGGATCCTATTTCTTTCTTCGTTAATTGTTAATCCCTTCTTTAATTGAGATCTGCTAACTGTATATAAGTTACACGTATCAAAACTTGTCCTATTTGTAATTCATCTAAAAATGGCTAAGTCTGGTCTAATCTAATGGTTTCGTTTTAGATTACCTTATACTTAGAATATTTTATTCTAAACCCTAGTGTATTAGGGTTCCCATTTACTTTTATATTTCCTTTTTCTTCTCTCTTATGCATGCTATCATGAGTATATATACATATATATACCTATATACATATTCATACATACATACATACACATATATATATATATATATATATATATATATATATAACACCCGGGTTCTTAACAAGACCGATTACATTGTAATCGATCTATAGTGTTGTGAGCGAGCTCCACGTAACCGAACAACCCCGTGAGCGACTATATGCTTGTAAGCGAGTAGTATGCGAACAAGGCCTTGTAATCGAGCCTCTAATGAGATCGATTACAATGTAATCGATTTATGAGTGTAATCGAATGACTCATATGGACAACCCCAATGTAATCGAATCATATTGTAAGCGAACTCTGATTGTATTCGAGTCTTTCAGTTGTGATCGATAGACCAAAAGTATTCGACCATAGCTTGTAATCGAGTTCCATTAAGTGATCGAGTAACATAAAAAGTAATAGAGTACCTTAAGAGTAATCGAATACTATAAAAGTAATCGATTCATATTGGCGTAACCGAGTTCAAGGTGTATTTGAGTAAGGCAATGTAATCGGGTCTGTCTAGTGTGAGCGAATTTCAAATGATCGACTAGCGTTGTATGCGAGTTACATATGTAAGCGATATTACTATGTAATCGATCAATAATTCAATGTAATCGATATAAGATTTTGTAATCGAGTATGCAATTGTGAGCGAGTCATAAAATTATCGAACGTTAGTGTAAGTGACTCCATGTAATCGACCCACCATAGTAATCGATCTCAATGTACGCGACATAGATAAAGTGATCGATCCCATTGTACGCGAATACCACTGTAATCGACTGAGCTAAACTTTAGTTACATATTAAGTCACGGTTCGGTCCTTTATTAACGTTACTTAACCCGTTTTAACCCTAACATCTTGCCAAAGCTCGGTATAGACTCATAATTGCTTCCTGGCCGTTTTCGGCCAAAACTTGACTTGTGAAGTCATAAAGTTCGGACCTTTAGGATTAAATGTTTAAAACTAGATTTAGGGTTTCTTTAAGCGAGTCGTTCGTAACCGTAAGTTCTTTGAGTTCATTTTAACATCAAGTTTGCTACTTTATGTTTCGTTTATACCCGATCAACTCTAGTTTTAAGTTTCAAGGCCAACCGTCCATAAAAACACAACCTTTAATATAAAGAACATACCTTTATGTGTTCGTTTGGTCTCGGTTAGCTTGGTTATGAACCTTGAGTCTTGTATTTAGCTTGTATATCAAAGATCTATCAAAAATCAATGTTTGTTTGGTCTCGTTTCTCCTTCTCTCTCTCTCTCTCTCTCTCTCTCTCTCTCTCTCTCTCTCTCTCTCTCTCGGCCGTATATAGCAAGGGCGTATGTGTGTGTTTTTGAGTGTGTAGAGATTAAGATGGAAAGAAATGAGGATCTAGGGTTTTAGAGAGGTTTAAGGGAGTATTTATACTCTTTTAAGCTCATGGACCTAAGGCCCATCTCATCCTTTTATTCCATCTTAATTATCCAAGTCCATACTTCTTTCTTTTATTAAACCTTAATCAAATATTAACACACGTTTCAAAACATAAACCCTCTTTTATTTAATATTATAAAATTCGGGATGTTACAGGTTTAATTGAAATCCTTCATATTTAATATATAAAAAAAATTCTACAACTATGTTATTATTGAACAAGTGCTTCTTCAATATTAAATAATATATCCAAGAATCGAACAAACAAACAAATCTCTTAAAATCGGCAATCGGATTAGGAATATTCAATACTATCTTATCATTAAATCGGCAACCAATTTGGTACTTGTACTACTCTGGTACACGTCACGTACCTGTACAAGTACTAGCACCTGGACTAATTCAGGGTGTCTGTTACTCGTATTGGTACCGGTTTCATAATCGTCGAAAAAATTGGAAATAAAAAGCAAAGTGTTACAAAAACGGATACCGTACCGAAATTACCTAACCCGTACCCTTACCATACCAAAAAAATTTGGTACAGGTATTGGTATATGTTTTTATTGATATTCGGTACAGGTACAATCAAGTACATATATGTGTACGGGTACGAGTATTGTACCAACCTCATCCCTAATTAAAACCACTACAAAACATAAGTATTAGCTTGTAACACGGGTGACTTAATTTTTAATTGATATTTAGTGTACACATAGGTAGTCAAACTAAACATCTTACAATTTAAGGAAAATTGAATTTAAATAATCACATATATAAATGATTGGTAGATAATAAATTCAACTAACAGATTGACTATTGATGGTATCATCTTTTAACATATTTATTCCAACAAGCTGCAACTAATAAAAGCTTAACTCCATTAGTCTCCGATCGCCGGAAAACCTTAAATTATTTGTCGGAAAACTCAGCCGGAACACCACCACCACCGTCACCACTACCACCACCACCACCATCGTTGCCTGAAACCTTCTACGTGTTAGAGGTTTGTCACAATCGATTGGACCAACGAACAGTCGTTTGTCCCCGTCGCAAGAGCCCTAGTTCGCTATTTAAGTGGTTGGGGGTTTGCTGGATTGCCTCAAACCTCCGTCCATCACCATCATAGAGCTCATCATAGAGCTGGTGAGATCATCTTCATCTACCGCGCTGATTTCGACAGTGTTTCTAGGGTTCCGACAACCACAAAAATTTGGCCTTCTACTTCAAAGAGGTTCCTAAAAGTCCGATCTATGTTACAAATAGGTTTGAGACGAAAATGTTTAGTTTTTTGGGCCAAAAATGTTTTTCTGGTGACTGAAGACTAATGGAGTTAAGCTTATGTTAGTGGCGGCTTGTTGGAAACAAACATGTTAAAAGATGGGATCGTAAGCATCTAACTCGTTAGTTGAGACTATTATATGTCAATAGTTTATAGTTTGGATTACTTAAATCCAATTTCTCTACATTTAAATATAGAATTAGCATTAAGATCCGCGCGTTGTGACGGCCTATTTTTTATAGGATAACTAGAAAGTTGTAGGCTAAAAGTAAATATTTATATTTGAAAAAAAAAGTCAAGATTGCCTATTTTTGTAAGCGAACTTGAAGTCTGGTGGCTGTACGGTCGTCCGTTTGGAGGAAAGTTCGTTTATGTCCGTCCGTTTAATAAGCGAATCGGACGCAGATAAAAATTTTGTTCGGTAAGCTTAATGGACGAACATGGACAAAGGCAGCGTTTGATCAGTAGTGTTCGTGAACGTCCACCCGATAACGTCCGTTTAATAGTGTTGTGTATGTTGAAATTCCTTGAAAAATGAAGAATTTGTCTTGTTTCTCGTGAAACACTAGAACTTTGTGAATTTTGAACTCCAAAACATTATTTTGATATGATTATGTGTTTGGTTACTATGTTAAGTATTTTTGGATTACATGTTGTGTAATGTTCATTAGTGTTTATGCGTTGGTGCTTATATTTCTATTAGTGTCTGTTAGCCTCCGTTTACAATACTAACGAACGGACACGGACAAACTCAATTCCTTAATGAACGAACATGAATTTTCGTTCGTTAGAGTGTTTGTGAACCATCTGTTCTTTCGAAAAAAGCTTAATGGATGAACACAGACAAAGTCTCGTTCGGTTCAGTCCACTCACACCCTTAGGTATGAAATATGTAGGCGG